>NW_025048446.1:1025000-1045000 GCF_018831695.1 Puntigrus tetrazona | reverse complement strand
ATCACATCCGACTGAAAAGCACCCCCCTGCCGCCCACGTTTACTGTAAGCATGAGTCAGGACGTACCTAGTGTTTGAGAGCGGGAGACGGGCCGCGGGCGGAGGACGAGAGAGGACGGGGAGGTGCTGGAGAGCCAGGAGAGAGTGATTCATGGGACGCTGAAGGAGACGGAGATCTCACTTTCTCCTGAGAACACAGAAACAGAAACTTTTTAGCTTCATTTAATCATAAAAAACTGCTTCGTGACCCAAATTCTGTGGATGTCTAATCAATTGAAAACACTAAAATGTAACTTAAATCTAATGTCAAATTTATGCAATCATTTCGCAGAAGTTTAACAAGAAGAATACAATACCAAATACTAATTTTCCACTTGATCTTTTAATGATTTCATACAATTATATTGTCTGTTTAGTTGAATTAACAATATTTTAACAATGCAATAATAATAATAATAATAATAATAAAAAAATTATAATAAAGGGGCCCCAATAAATGTGTCAAATATGATCCATGTTATTTTCCCCAGTTTCTGTGTTTTGGGTTGAAATATTTCTGGATTATGTTTTTAATTTTTGAAAAATATTTTACCACCCAAAATGCAGAAATCTTTAACAATGCAACAATTTATTACAATTTTAGTAACAAGGCAACCCTATTAAAGTCTCATTTAGTTTTTTTGGGAAATTGCATAATTGCCTCTTTCATTCTGTTTTTAATTATTTATTAAAATTATATTAATCAAAACAGGATCCCTAAAAAATTCTAAAAGAAATAATATAACAAAATAACAATTTCTTAACATTTTAACAATAATACTGCCCATAATACTGTCTACAGAAACTTTGCATTTTATGTTAGTTTCTGGATTCTATGCTTCGTGATTTTTCAAATTTTCTTTTTTTAATGGTGGTTATCGAATGCATGACATTTCAGTAAATCTTTTAAAACGCAATGAAATAAACTGGAACAATTCCTCACTTTAAGAAATCAAACCGTTTATTTAGTTCAAACTTCATATTTCAGTAGCAGTCTTTTACAGTTTAATATCACAGGCTCTAGTCATGTGACTTCTGTGATCCTGTATAACGGAAATGCTTGGAGTCAAGATATTTTTGATGAGCTATAGTTTACCAAATGGCATGAAAAAGCCATGTTTAAACACATCGGTGGTCAGTTTGGGACCGCGCTTTACGGGAAATGGGAGATGATTCCGTACCTGAGCGGGGCTCTTGCAGAGAGGTGAGCGAGGCTGAGAGCGAGGCGAGGAAGAGCCTTCTCTGGACGGATTCTTCCGGAGCACCGGAGAGCTGTTCAGTCCGTTCCCTTCCGTCGATCTGGGAGAGACTCCTGCGGGGGACACACTTTTCTGCAAACAAACGGTGTCATGCATCAGCAAAAAAACAACCAATCAGCAGTGTTTGTCCATGCAAAAGTATGTCTCCTTCAACAGGAAGCAGTAGGAATTAAAGGTATCATTTATAGTATCGTAAATCATTTTTGCTAAAATTATTAGTTAAATTGATGATATCAAGTATAGCATGTTTTTTGGGGGGGATGAATAGTTTGATCAGGAACAAACTTCTTTTCTTTAGGTTTCACATGTATTTACATTAACCTTTTATTACAATTTTCTGTTTCTGTTTATCAGGTAAACATGTTGTGATGCCAGATTAAGCCTTTATGACTAATGTTTTTGATTTATTAACCTAGTTAAACTGTTAAAACATCGCTATTGTGTTTGATCAATAGTTTCTGTATTTTCAACATGACCTTGTAGGAAAATATATGAACCCAGGTATCATGATACATCTAACTGACATTTTTGTCAATGAATATTACTAAGTTTATAAATCAGAACCGAAGCTTGTGACAGCTGCATAAAGGAAAAAACGGGAAAGTGATTAACTCATACCTCTTTATTGCTGTCTCTTCTGAGTGTGTCTTCATTTTTACCGCCACTTTCCTGTAGAACACACACATGATCAGATCAAGCCAATCATGAACTCATTATACTTAGTGAGACTGAATGAAAAAAAAAAATGTAGACTGTATCTCAGATAATTCTCTTCAAACATTTCTCAAAACGTCCTTGGATGTCAAGATACCAAAGAAAATAAAGTTAAATACAATAAAATATACATATAATACATATTATATATATATATATATATATATATATATATATATATATATATATATATATATATATATATATATATATATACATATATATATATATATATATATATATATATATATATATATATATATATATATATATATATATATATATATATATATATATATATATATATATATATATATATATATATATATATATATATATATATATATATATATATATATATATATATATATATATATATATATATATATATATATATATTATATATATATATATATTTTTTTTTTTTTAAACTAGAAATGCTACCTTGGCAACTAACTGGAATAGGTTTAAGCTGAATCTCTAACATAACTGCAGATAAATAAAAACTAATACTAAACTAAAGCTAAAACCCAAATAATGATTAAATAGCAATAATATTAATACAAAAAAGGACAAAAGCAGATAACAAAAATTTTAGAAAGAAAATATTAAAAAGTAAAATAAAAATATTCAAAACATTAATAATATAACTGTACTAAAAACTCAATATTAACTTATTAAAAAAAAATTCCATGAAATTTCAATCACAATGCATATAACTACATTACTTTTATATGTTTTATATAATCCTACTGTATGACGACCGTTCACACATTTGTGTCTATATTTTATTTCTCCGATATCTTTATCGATACTTAAACCGACGCTCTCCAGACTGATGAAAGAGCATCATCTGAGCAGATTTCCTCTGGTTTGGTGAGTGAATTCACAAGTCGGTGAATCAGGGATAAAATGATATCGCTTTAAATAAATAATGAGCATTAATATTCAGTGGCAGTCAGCGGTCCTGTGATGTAATTTAGCTGAACACGAAAATCACACAGACTGCAGGATGAACTCAGACGCATCTTAAAGAGAGCGCTTTTAAAGCGCGAGGCGAGGAAGCAGCGGCTCACCCGCCGTGTTCGTCCCGTGCCGCTCGGGTCCGCGCCGCCCCGTTTATTGTCCATGTCGGTGTGAGAGGATGAGGAAGAGGAAGAGGGAGGAGGAGGAAGACTCAGACGCAGCCCCGCAGACCGATGACCCACCGGAGAGCCGCTGCCGCTCTGAAACACACACACACCACATAAACAGTCATCTCACACTTCTGTTTTTAAGGTCAAAGTACTGTATAATATGCAACCATTTAATTCTAAAAATGTTTTAAATATTAATTCATTCGTTCATTAATTAATAGGCAGTCTTAAAACTTTAAAACGTTTTCATACTCTGGCATTTAAGAGCTGTTTTATGAATCTAGTCAGTGTTACTTTTTTATGTGTAAAATTAGTTTTATCTTGATTATACTTCAGTAAACAATTGTGCTCAAAAAATACATTTTGATTTGATTTATTCAATATTTAAAATATACAAATATTAATATATATAATCACTTATCTTGACAAATATTAGAAACCTCTTTATATTTATGGCTGTGCATTAATTTTGATTAAATTTAATTGGATTTAACTTTATTGTCATTGTGAAGGTTTTAACATGTTTTTGTTGGAAATTTAATCCAGGAATGGTTTTGGGAGAATAAATTAAATATTTTAGAAATTACAAAATAAAATGTATAAAATGTATTGCTTTGCTTTTTATTTGCATCTTGACATGAAAAAGATTTTTCATGCTTTTTATTTGCATCTTGACATTAGCATAAAAAAAAAAAAAGATTTTTCATGACAAATGAACTGCCTCGCATTATATGTAACACTTGCATAAACACTACAGCTCTTTGTTAGAGCCATAAATAACAAACATATTTATAATACATTTTTTGATATTAAGAGTGATTATGTCTATTAATGTATTAATCTTTATACTGTATCGCATGACTTTAGCCAATTTCATATCACATCATGTAGAAAACTATTCATTTCATTAGAAAGAAGGAAGGGTGAACGGAAAAGGTTTAATTTATATTTAATTAGAATAATGATCACGTGCCAATAGTTCCTCATTTTTGTTTTTACAACATGAGAAATTAAAAGTAAACCGTCAGACTGCACAATTATGGTTCTGTAAGTAAAATCCACAAATGCACGATTCCTATGGAAACTGTGAAAAAAGATTTAATCAAACATAAAAAACAAAACAAAAATATTAAAACAAGATCAGTAAAAAAAAAAAAAAAATAAAAAAATAATAATAATTCCATGACAATTGGATGCACGTCAAATACTACTAATTCGAGAAAATGCTATTCTATACAAAAATCCAGTTGAACACAGAATTCAACCGGCAGTGCAATCCTTACAGAAAACAGGAGCATGCAAAAAAAAAAAAAGAATGAGAAGATGAGTATTCACAAAACACCTCCGAACATACTCACCCTGTTTGGAGCTCCATCTACAGAAATGAAGAGAGACACAGAAGGATTGACTCATTGAGATACGGTGATCCTGTTATCTTGAGCATACACAATATAATATCAGGAATATCCCAGATTAATCTCAGTCTAATATCTATGGAGCAAATCTCGGGCATGCTGTCGCTTATAGAAAATAAAAAAGCAAAAATCTCATTTATAGTAACGTCTGTGGGTTTTTATTTTAAAATGTTGCTTTTTAAGCTGTCTAGTCTAAATAATCATTTTGAGGTATACTTGAGGAATACTTTCATGTCATTGCTGTGAATGGAGTTTGATGCGTGTTTCCACGTCTGGATACACATGCTACGCAAATTCAGGCCTCAAGGGGTAGTGTTAACGGTAGTTTTGAACAAATAAATGGTCCCACAAGAAATGCGATCATTTGAAAATACTACAGATTAAAAGTACTAATAGATTTCCACGCACCTCTGGAGTCCAGCGGCTCGGCATGAGTGAGGTCATCTTTAGGCGCCAGGTGTGGGGGAAACGGGAAGGCCCCGGGAAGAGCCATGAGGCTCGCACCCGCTCCCAGGGTCAGACCTGAGGGGTGTGGCGTCAGAGGGAAGCCCGGGGCATGATGGGATAGATGCTGGAACTGCTGCTGCTATGAGGTGGGGATGGAGAGAAAAATGGTTAAAACCTGACAGTTTATGTACTACACACACACACACACACACACACACATATATATATGTGTGTGTGTGTGTGTGTGTGTGTGTGTGTGTATATATATACATTGACATTAAAAGACTATATAAGGATCATAATGTAGAGCCCAAAAATACTAATTTATTGTCATTTTAAATCTTTACCAATCTTTGTCATTATCCTTCAAACCACTAGGTTTTAATAACATCATTTAAAGTGTAATGAAATTTAGAAAAATTTAGAAATTTCTTGTATATAGTTTCATGTGTACAAGTCTTGTATATTGTATATTTTATACTATGTATATTGTTTATTATAGCCAGTATAAAAATATATTTAAAAAAATCCAAATATGTCCAAATACAGATTATATGGCTACATCTGAAAATCAATTTCAGTATAAATGTGATACTGTTATACTGTAGTTTTATTAATAGTCCTAATTATATTTACATATATTTTTTTATCTATCTATCTATCTATCTATCTATCTATCTATCTATCTATCTATCTATCTATCTATCTATCTGTCTATCTATCTATCTAGTTTAATTAACTATAATAGCCAGTATAGATAGAGTGGAGATCTGACTGTAATGACATAAATCAGGCTGTAATGAAGGAGAGGAGGGTGAACAGACTCACCCCTATGATAGCGTTGAGCTCGGCCATGCTAACATGTTTGGATCTTTCCACCGCTTGAGCCACCTGATGCTGATGCTGCAAAAACACACATATTCACACAAGAAACATGAGTAAAACCAACCAAGCTAATGGACAAGATATTCAAAGATCTAGAGCAAACATGCAAAGCTGCTCCCGAGGCGAAACCTGCTACACCGCAGCACCTTTCACTGTGAAAAACCACAAACAAAGCAGAAGCGCATGTGCCACAAACAGCAGGTCAACTGAAAAGAGTTGTTGTTGTTGTCTCTGTGGCAGGCCTGACGTTCCCAGAGGGCCTTACGATTACAAAATAACCAAACCCACTCAGCGAGGCCTAGAAAAGAAGAGTATGAAATATTGATCTAGGAAGAGGTGCGCAATTGGAAGCTCTCTGTTGATGACCACCTCTGCTGTAAATAATTCATGTGTAAATAGCCCACGGGGGGAGAACAGCTCGGAGAGGGTCTGTGTGCGTGTGTGCGTGCGTGTGTGTGTGTGTGTGTGTGTGTGTGTGTGTGTGTGTGTGTGTGTGTGTGCGCGCTCACCTCTTGGGATAGCAGTGGAATGATCTGAGTGCATATAGCACTGAGCCGCTTTACAATCTCTGCCTGCAGAAACAAACACACAAATTCCCATCAAACAACAGACGACACGGTAAAGAAAACAGTCAGGCTAATTGAGGTTTATTGGTTTGTTTCTCTAATAGAACCCTAGCTGATGCCTTCACCACCGCTTTCACATTAATATTGTAGTTTATTATTATTATTATTATGTGTAGAGAAGTTTTTTCAACTCTGTATGTTTGATAGGTTTTGTTAAAAAAAAAAAAATAATAAACGTACAAAAAAACCCTAAAATAATAAAATACATTCAAAAAAATTAACATAATAAAAAATGAAGAAGAAAAAACCCCAATCGAACAATGGATGATGGAAGGATGGATAAATAGATCAAGGGAATGATAGAATAGTAGACAGAATTATAGAATGATATATAAAATGATACAACAAAGATTATTATTTAAGATAATAATAAAAGCCTTAAAAAACACACAAAAAAAACTATAATATAAAATTGAATAATAGAGAAAAATGATAGCACAATCAAACGAGGGATGATGGAGGGATGGATAAGTAGAACAACGGAATGATAGAAAAAAAACAACAGAATGATGAAACAAAAGATAAAATAAATGAAAAATACAATATAATATAAAATGAACTAAAATGATATAAAAATCTACTGATGAATGATGTAAGGATGGATAAATACAACAGAATGAATCAAAAAAGAACGACAGAACAATAGATAGATGGATAGACAGATATATGGATAGACAGACAGACAGATAGATAGATAGATAGATAGATAGATAGATAGATAGATAGATAGATAGATAGATAGATAGATAGATAGATAGACTGATAAAACCGTTTTTAATACAATGAGTGCTCTCACACACACACACACACACACACACACACACACACACACAGATCACGTATGTACACACTTCTATACAGGCTGATCCCACACACTCTGACCCACATACACTCTCAAATCCAGGCATTTCCAACAGATGGCCTGGAAAACGAGGAGAGATGCAGGGGTCTTATCTGGATTAGCCCACTCTAGCGTGCATGTGTGTGTGTGTGTGTGTGTTTGCTCATATAGAGTAGTCAGGCTTAAACCCTGCCTCGGAGTAAATACCCAACAAAACACTGAATCAGGCACATCGCATGTACACAGCACACCCCTCCTCCAAATGACCAAGACAACTGGAAAAAGACAAACCTTAAGCTTTCTTTGCTTGAGGAAACGCTGATAGTTTTAGCTCTGCTTTTAAAGCTACCATGAAACAGCACACAGCATACACACACATTATAAATAATACACATACATATAATGTAAGAGACCTCATTTTCACATGAATTCCAAGATTCATGAAAAATGTATCAAAACGTCTAGAAAAAGCAGGATAATAAAAAAAAAGCAGTTGTAATAACTCGAAATGTTTCTTGAGCAAATCAGTATATTAAAAGGATCACAGAGACTGGAGTAATGATGCTGAAAATTCAGCTTTGCATCACAAAAATTGCATTCAAATAGATAACAGTTATATTAAATTACAATAATTTCTCGAAACATCACCGTTTCACTATATGTTGAGCTGAATGAACGAACAGAACGCGTAAAATGTCTGCGCCGGAGCCTCTATCAAACCCTTGATCGCGTCGTTTCAGCGTGACCGTCCCCGCAATTAGCGTTTGGTTCATTCCCACACACAAGGACACCTCAGACTGCAAAGATCACGCTGATCTGTAATGAAATCAGACTGAAACGGCACATCAGTCACTCACCTGCTTCTGCATTTCGATGTTCAGCCCGTAAGACATTTCATAATACTGCGGAAGAAAACAAGGGCACTTCAATTACGCGACATAAATCCCAATTACATCCAGCCGAACGACAGAAATGCTCTACATGTGTTACCAGAGGCCAGAAATGACCCACATTCATAGTGAAAGACCTGACACTCATTTCTCTTTCATATTAATGAGTGCACATCATCATTTGTATCCATGCATTTGCCTGACGCCTTTATCCAAAGTGATTTATGAATTCAGGTTATGCGTTCGATACTGATTAACTGAGCCAGAGTATCTTAACTCCATCATTTATCTTTTTTTTTTTTGTACTTTTCAGACATTTTTAGCACAGTTAATGAAATGGTGTCACGCGTGCATTTTCATTTTGCAAAAACTTGTCTGATTACACTGCATGGACTTGCCTTATGGAACAAATACAGTTAATAAAAATAGCAATGAAATAAAATACTAAACGGCAACACAAAATGCAGTATGGCATAGTGCCTTTATCAGCAAAAAATGTAATTGTATGGGCATACAATTTTACACTATGCATAAAATAAAAAATAAAAAAAATTTATTATAAATTTAGATATTTTTTTCTTTTAAATTTCAAATAAATTCAAAATGTAAAATAAAATAAGCTTAAAATTTCCCAATAACTTTTTTTAGTATGCATAGCACATGATCAGACTCCAAAAATTAAGTAACTGTAATTACATTACAATTTGATACTTGAAATCAGACTACAGTTACCTTTGATTACATAATAACTTAATTACATAATAAGTCATAATTTATTGACTCCCAAATTCTTCTCTTTTATCTTTTAACAATATTATACTATTTAAATAAATGTGGCAAACAAATTAAAAGTAATCTAAAGTGTATTACACAAAATGTGTGTAATGGATTACCTTAGTAACTGTGATTTTATATATATACAAAAACATATTGTTTTTATATATATATATATATATATATATATATATATATATATAGTAAAAACCACACTAATAATAATTTTATTATTATTATTCATTTAAAAAAAAATAATATATATATATATATATATATATATATATATATATATATATATATATATATATATATATATATATATATTTTTTTTTTTTTTTAATTAATTTTTAATGAATAATAATTATAATAAAATTATTATTAGTGTGGTTTTTGACTATGCATTGCCATTATATTGGTCAACAACATACTGGCCACTAAAAAGAAACCACAAAAAAAACTGCTAACCACAAGTATCACCTCTGTCATAGATAAGGATTATGGGTAATGTTGTTAGATGTCACTCTTACCATGATATAATGTCTGTGCATCTCTGTTTTCTCACTCGCCAACTTCTCACATTCCAGCTTCAGACTGAAAAACAGAAAACGACACGCAACGTGAGGTCATGTGACGCTCTGCCCTCGTCATGTGACACCGGTCTATAGGCCACAGAAGCACATTTATTACCGCTTTTCCTAAAGCCGATCCCATTTTATAATGTACAGTGATGTTTACTGTTCTAAAGAAAGACGTTCAGTAGCTGTTGTAATTGCTCCTAATGAGACTATCAGGATTAGCTGGCTAATAGTCTGTATCAGCTAATACAGGCGTTTCTAGTCGCTGGAGTGATTTTAGAGCATTACGATTAGATAATCTCATCAGCTTTGCGCAGGTGATACCAACTGCAGTTCAGAGAGGACGGCGATCATCATACAGATCTTGAACCGCGACAGAATTGAATAAAACGCAGATGCAATTACGGCAAATGAAGCAAACAGCCGTAAACATCAAGGAACACGGGAAGCTTTTCCACATCGCTTTTTTTCGATTTTATGAGTCACTTGAGATATATCTGGCGAGTTTGCGAATAATATTGCGATGAATCCTCCAGGATGAGGTGAAGTGAAGGTCGTGCGTCTGTACCTGTGATACTGGGCCTGGAACAGCTGGAATTCCTCTTTTATATGGTCCAGAGTTTCCAGGACTGTGAATTTCATGCCGGCGTGGCCTGACACCAGCGGAGCCTGGAAACACACGAGTATTGTCAGCCTTCGTTTAGCCCATTATTTACCATTTCTACATTGTAATGGGATTACATTGCTAATTACTCTGTATGGAGTAATCACGTTAGGTAATCTCAGGAGGACAATACAAGGATAGATGGCAAAATGCATTCTCAGTTCTTTATTATTTTCATGATGATGCCATGTAAAATACACGTTTTGTGTTATTAAGCTATATTACGTTATTATGTTTTCAAATAGCGTCAATTATTTTCACTTTGCAAAACATTGCATATGATTAAGATGTCTGGACTTGCCTCATGCCCTTTTAATTGCAATGAAATAATATAATAGATAATATAACAAATGACAAAATATGGACCTGCATAGATCTAATCTTTTTTTTTATTTTGTTATTTTGTTTTTTTTTTTTTTTTTTTCATTTTGCAAAACATCTTGCATATAAAAACATGGTAAAAAAAAACAAAAAAAACAAGTACTTTTCATAATGTAATTATGCTCTATTTTTGAGCACGAATTGTACTTAATATACAAAAAATTATTCTTTAGTTCTGTTTAAGATCAATTAAGTGACTCAACTGTGCTATTTTGAGACGCGATGAATATGAACTATAATGCACTTTTAACATACAACCTTTGTATTTAAAAAAATTTATTTAGTTACCACTTTTTTTACCACTATTGTATGAAAGATGGTTTCAATTGTGCTACAAAAGTGGTAACTAAATACACTTTTAAAAACAAAGGGTGTATGTTAAAAGTGCATTTTAATTAGGTGTCTCAAAGTTTGCCAAAACATTGAATAACCACAGACACACTGTGCCACATTTTCTTAGTACATCATTAACAAATGACAACAAATGGCAGCACTTCAATTTCATTTAGTTCACGAAGTGAGTGCTTGTGTGCGATCCAAAAGAAAGCGGGTGCCACGAACATGCAAAGCCAGTTTTCCTGTTGGATGTGAGATTAGCCATGGTTAACCAAACCTGTACATGCTAGTCAATTTGCCTTAAATTACAGGGGGGAAAAAAACTAATCTGATTATAGTAAGGCATCATGATGAGATATTAAGCGGAACTGTGACCCAAAACAATAAAGTTTGACTTAATAAAAAAACCTAATGCTAATATTACTTATGCTTAAGTTACATTTAGATACCTCACTGTCAGATACCAGGTAATGCCATTAAGAGTATAAAAACAATCAATGCCAGCCATAATAATTCATCACACGCTCTAACTATCACAAACAGATGTTTAACTGAACTCAAACATTAAAAAAACTTGGTGTCGGTGGGATTACCCAATGAAATCCTCAAAGACGCACGCACACGCACACACACACACACACACACACACACACTGACTGCACAAAAGAGGTTTCACTTCATGAGTAAAGAGACACTTTATATGGCCCTGCCGTTGACAATAAATGCTTTGTTTCGTCAGCTTTATCAAAAACACAAGACCGACTGCAGGCACATATTCAATATTCACCTTGATATGACCCCTGATAGAAACCAGACCATCACTAACAGCTAACAGCATGCCTTACAAACTATGACAAGAATTGTCTGTTAGACAATGCCGGCAAATCATGATGCATGTGGACTTGCAGTATGTCTTTCGTAATAAAATGACAAAACAAAACAAAAAAAGCTAATAAGAAAAAATAAAAATAAACATATTGTCTGTTAGACAATGGCAACAAATGATTATGTGCGTATGGAGTGCCACTATGCCTTTTATTAAATAAATTAGAACAAAATAAAAAAAAATTGTTCAAAACAATGACAAACAATGATGATGTACGAGTTTGCAATATGCCTTTTTCATCAAAATGAAAGAAATAACATTATGACTGTAAGTCCTACTGACAAGCACTTTACATCAAAATAACATAAATATATATTAAATAAAAAATAGATATTATATATTAAATTAAATAAAAAGATAACTAAATATTTTTCCTTAAAATTAAATAAATAAATACATAAATTAATTAAAATAAAATAGCATTTTGTCTGTTAGTCCTTGCCATCAAAAATAACTTTTAATTAATTTAACAATGTATTATAATAAACTAATTAGTTGATTAGACATGCCAAATATGATACTTGCACTATGCCTTTTGCATCTAAATGAAAAAATATTTTGTCTGATAGGCCATGGCAACAAACGCTACACTGAGACGTATATGCTGGGATACGGTGAGGAGATATTCAGGCTTTGGTCAGTAAACAAGAGGGCGTTGTACCGAGAGCCGAGTACAGCGGGACAGAGCCATGAATTGTCACACAGACTGTTTCTCTCACACCAGCCCTGAAAGAACGCAGTCATCTATCTCACACTGTTTACTGTGCAGGGCACTTTCAGACAAGAGATAGAGACGGAGAGGGGAGGGGGAAATCACAGAGCCGTGAATAACCGTAGGCTGCTGAAATATTCAGCACATGTGGCACAAATACAAGAGCGGTAACAGCCGTGTGTGTGCAAACGACACATGAACCTGCTGCGTTCCCAATCCATGCTTCCTGTGCGGATTGCTGCTATTGGCAAAAACAGAACAGTTCGGCGGGGAAAAACAAGCACATCTGTTCGGAGCGATCGTCTCATTCCAGGAGACTGAATCTGCACTGTACATCAGCTCTGATGAGCAGCTTGTTAGGGTCTCGATACACAATACTGCTCTGATGAGAACTGACACCATGCACCGCTGCCTCCAACGCACACACACACACACACACACACACACACACACACACACACACACGCACACGCACACACACACGCACACACTCACTCGTGCAGCCGCTGCACTTTATCTGTTTATTAGCGCTGTTCATTTTAAATCTTCATTCGATGGCGCCAATTATCAAAAATAACAAAACTAAACATGATTATTAAAAGAACTGCTCAAACGAACATAAAAATACACTCACCCTCAGGTCATGCAAGACATAGATGAGATTGGGAGAAGCTTGGATGCTCTCGAGTGAATGGGTGCCGTCAGAATGAGAGTCTAAACAGCTGATAAAAACCACACCACTGCTGTCCATCAATTAATAACTTCTCGGGAGAAAAGCCGTTGGTTCGTAAGAATCGAATTCATCCTTTTTGAATTCAGACCACAGGTTTTGGCTAGATTATGAATCCTCTACACATAATATAGCTTGCTCCAGTGAAAAAGTCATCTCGACTGAATCGGGAGAGAAATATGCGCAGATCGAGCAAACAGTGCAAAACAGATCTAAACAAACACGGGTGGATATTGATGTGAGAGGAAGACTTCGTCACTGGAGGAAGCGTTCAGTATCAATAACGCCGACTTATATTTTTGCCAGAAGCGACAGCTAAAATGCCTCGAGGAGCTTGTTTTGCACAAGCATGCAGCTTTTCACATCACATCGATGTGGTGCGGATTACTTGTGGGTTATTGCAATGTTTCTAATCAGCGGTTCAGACTCTCATTCTGACGGCACCCATTCACTGCAGAGGATCTATTGGTGAACAAGTGACGTAATGATAGGCTTCTTCGAATCTCCTGATTAAGAAAAAACGTCACCTGCGTCCCGGGATGGCCTGAGGGTGAGTAGAATTTCCTGTTTTCATTTTTAGGCGTACCATTCTTTCCATCTGAGAAATTCAAGCCTGAAGTACCACCTAAATGCATTTTTGGCTAAATCTGCAGTCAGCGCAGTCACAGATTCTGCTACGTGCGGTATGTTTCGACAAACCACATTTACTGAGAGCAGACGGCACGGAAGATCAAAGTCAGTGTTAACGGTCCGAGACGTCACATGACGGTCATATCACGTGTGAGCTGATAGAAAACGAACGCAGATCGAATCCAACAGCATTCGGCGTAAGCAGATCCTCTCTCTGCTATCAGACATCTCAATGATGAAAAACACAGTGAACTGTGGGTCAATGATGCCATGAAAGGACTTTATTTTGAATCATATTTTGAATAGTGCATTGTTTTGGATGTATGGGCATGGATTATGCCTTTTGTAACGCAACACGATAAAGTAAAGTGCTTTATAACAATGCATTTGAAGAAAATACCTGTAACAATAACAGAAAAGATGTTAATTTCCTCCCAGAAGGTTATCAATTTTCGTCGCTCTATTAAAAAGTGTCAAAATGTACGTCACGCTCACGAATGAAACGCCAACAAATCCCACCGTAACTATTTCTAATGTTTTTTTTTTGTAATTATCTTCAAAATGTGCACGTAAAAAAAGGTTTTGAGGGATGTTAGACTGTGTGTGATTTTTATGTCAAGCGTTAGTAGAGCTGGTGTGCGCTAAAACCAGATCTGATCATTAACACCATCGACGTAATGATAGTAAATACGGCGCAGATGGTGAAAGATGCACAAACCGCGCACATATTCACACGCGAACATCGCTCATAAGCATATTCACACCATGCTGCTTCGTGTCCGAGGCTGCTTACATCTGGTGTTATCGTCACACTCGTGTTAACCCGTCACAAACGCGCGGTGCCGAGCGGAGTGCAACTGTACGGTTTACATTCACTTCCCCGCGCAGAAATTGATTTGCAAAAATAGCAAAAGAGTAACTGTACACTCCCACGAAGCAATGCAAAAAATAACATAAGTCTCTCTTTAAATGCGCAAACACATATGGCACATCTATCTAAACATTTTTAATAATTTATTGTTCTTATATTATTGGTCAACAGTCATTAGTTTCCTGAGCAATTCTTCCTTTTACGAATTGCACGGTAATTATCTTTTTTAAATAATTTCACATAATAATGTTTATTATGCATCTTTATACTGCTGGGCCCTTGAATGCTTGAATCTGATTGGCTCAGTTCCAAATCACTTACAACCATATATATATATATATATATATATATATATATATATATATATATAATCAATATGTTAAAAAACCACAGCTCATTTCCATATATTCCATGTGTGTATGCACACACATTAACTTACACGCTAATGTTGCTAGCACTACTCGGATGACTTTATCTGTTAAAAATAACTTAGTTAACGTTTCATTATTATCTGAACACTTTTGAGGGATGCACAGGCTCTTTCAGACTAATTCACACACTCTCTCTCTCTCTCTCTCCCACACACACACACACAAGCTTAGTTATTAACTAGTCTGCTATCAACGGCTCAAGCCTCTGTTATTAGGTCTAAAATTATGTTTTGGAATTAACAATGGAGGCACTGGATGAGGCGCGGAAGAAATAATCCTACTCACAATAGCGTTTTAAGTAGAAAAACTGGACAAATACCTTGAAATATATCATCTGGTGGATGTCTTGATGTGTGGCAACCGTAGTATAAGCGGAATAATTGACTCCGGGACGTTGAATTATAAGAAAAATAATGCACACCAGAGGTGGTGATGTGGTCCTTAAACAACAGCAAAGTGGCGCAAACCAAACTGACAATTATCCATGTTTTAAAATGTTTGATTTTAAAAAATGTAAACAATTCTCACTTGTGATATGTTGGTGTTATTATAGTTAACTAAACTAAAAACTGAAAAATTAAACCAATACCGAAAAAACCTCTTGTTACATAAAATAAAATAAATAATGCTACAATTATAAAAATTTAAATGTAAAAAAAATAATAATAATAATTTAAAATACAAAGAGACATTTTTACAGTCTCAATGATACTAAAATAACAATAAAATATACACCTAAAAAAATGCTAAATTTAGTTTAACTAACTAAAACTAAAATAAAATATTTAAAAAAATGCACAACGAAATTACTAAAACTTTAATTGAAATGAAAAATAAAAACTACCGATTAAAATGACAAAAATAATGTCAATGTAAAAAACAGTTCTAAATCTTTACAATGAATGGGATCCCAGGTGTAATCCAGGTGTAAAGCAGGCATGAGAGTCCTGTATCAGATCCGACAGGATTTTGAGAGCAGACAGAAGCTGCCCACTGGAGTCAGATCATCAGCGGCCCAGCAGGCAACAGCACACACAGTCATTACATATTACCACATACTGTCCGCTAAACACACAGATGTAAAAACAGCACACACTAACTAACCAAACCACATTTACACGCTCTCTAAAAGGCACTCATTATGCACACGAAAATTCCTCACTTTAAAGCTAATGCGTGTTACCACAAAACTGGGTCTCCACGGGCCTGTAATAACATGCCATCATAGCAAAGGTAGCTTTGAAGCGCAGCTCGGTGTGTGAGTGTGTGTGAGTGTGTGGTATCGTGTTGCCCGGTGACGATGATGGAACATGACATTTGCAGTGGAGAGTGGGGTGGCCTGGATCCATATGTAGCAACATGCAGCAATAACTCGAACAAACCATTCATTCAGCCGTCTATCCATCTGTCCATCCCTCCACCGCACAGAGCAAACTCAAGCCACAAATCTCTCCCTGTGTTCGTGAATGTCCTTCTACTGTATTTCTGCCTTGAATAATGCCTCATTGCTCCTCTTCTGCACATACACATCTGCCCACAAGTGTTTTACTAGCATTTTTTAATGTATCTAAAAAAATAAGAAAAATAATAAATGAATAAATATTATAATAAATTATAAAAATGTATATTATGATAAAAATATTATATATATATATATATATATATATATATATATATATATATATATATGTGTGTGTGTGTGTGTGTGTGTGTTGTGTAAAATATTTGTGCATTCATTTTATAGTTATTTCATTAATGCACATAATGTTATGTGTGTTTTATATATATATATATATATATATATATATATATATATATATATACACACACACACATATACATACACATATACATATATATATATATATATATATATATATATACACACACATATATATATATATATATATATATATATATATATATTATATTTTTTTTTTTTTTTTTTAATAAATCCAAATACGTACTAAATACAATAAAATTTATTTTAATAATTGCCATGTATGTATATGTAAAAAAATTATATTTCGTGCCAGTGTGCTTTGTGCTTAAATGTGTGCCAGCTTGAGGAGAAGGGCTTCCCCAACTAAGTTGTGGTTCCTCTTGAGATTTCTTGATTGTAAATTATCATAAATATAGATTCCCGTCACATACAGTAATGTATTCAACTAATATGTGCGGTGATATACAGTAACAATACATATTTACATAGCAATATATTTAACTAAAATATTACAAGTAAAAAGTGTAGTAAAGCCGTGGACGCAGATCAGAATCAAGCACAATCTAAAAGACGTAGGCTGTTTAATAACAGGCTCATTATATATATATATATAAACATGTCACGGTGACTGTAACGGGACTCCAGGCCTGTGTGTTTTCTCAGCCCGTGCATCAATCACTGAACCCATAACGCTGTAATTAACTCTTCGTCGTGACCTTAACCCTGACCCTAACACCAAACATAACGCACGTTTAAACGGGCCGCCGCGCGCAACTCGGCGATCCGCTAGAGACGATCTGGAACGGAAAGTTCATTAGGCTGCGGTACCTGGGGTCTTCCGTGCGGATACATGCTTCTGGAGGTCATCCACGGGGATCTCGATGGTCAGGACCGACACCGAACCCCCCCGCGTCCGCTGCGGAAATCAGCTTCGCTCTTCCGCGCTCCGAACGTTCCCGAGCAGCCGAAGAATTACAAGCTATCCGATGAAAAGTTTAAAAACGTTCTATTCGCCAGGATCAAACGCTCTTCCTCTTTATGACGCACAGTTACGGCGCGCTACAATGTAACAAGATCATCCTGTGCGGGGCGCGTGCACGACGAGCGCGCGTCGGAGATCAGAGGAACATAAACAGCGCTGACCTGCGCGCACACGCGTTCTGAATAATCAGCGAATCGGTTCGCTCGAACGATTCACTGATTCACTCGAGTCTCCTTAAAAATGTACCACGTTGTAGCCGAACTACCGTGGGTTTTGAGGAACTTGTCGCCGCCGCGATAGGAGAAATTCGCGTTACAGCAATGTCTGTTGAAGAATAAAACAGTATTTAAAAAAAAAAAAAAATTTAACCACAGACTTTTACATTCAAATGGTAAAACCGCGCAAACCCGTACGCAAATCCTGAGGTAACCTGGAGGTAAAATGTTAATTCTCTTCTGCGTCTGACTACAAATGGATCTTTTCTGTCGTCTGTAATGTTAATCATCAAGGTTTTAATATGTTTTTAAGGGCAAGTGTAGCCAGCGAGGTGAAACCTATTTACGAACGCTCTGCGAATCGGCTTGAGCGAATCACTAAAAGGTCCGGCTCACAAGAACGATTCGCTCTCGAATCGGCTGTCAACGAGCCAAACTGCAGCCAGCAAGGGGTGTATTGGATTTCTGAAAATCTAAAATAAATATATGAGAGATTGAGAGGGAGAGAGAAAGGGGTGACAGATCAGAAGAGAAAAGAAAACGCACAGCAGCTCTTCTCAGCGGTGTTGCCTGTATTACTGCGCCTGTGAGATTGACATTAACTGCGGAGAGCCAAAGCTGCTTTTAAGGTCGACCGCTTACGTTTGCTTATGAAGATTATATAAATAGGATAAACCAGGAAAAATGCAAGTGATAAAACAGCTGTAACCAAATTATATCGGTGTGTGTTACATTAGCGTTGCAAACTCCGCTATTTAAAACGAAATACTGGTTGAAAGAGAACAAAGCGGGAAGCCGTTCGTATCATAACAGAGGACATAATGTACAAACATTGCAGCCTTAACGTCTCTTTTCAAGACTGGACTCTGATTGGTTAACAAGATTAAAGTCAAGGCCAATGAGTGACCCCAGGGCCCACGTTGGGTCATTACATCTGCTTTGATCCGAGCCAATCGCGAAGCAGGACTTCCACGCAGGCGCGTCTGTGTTGCACTCTGGGTAATGAAGTCTTTACGTTCTCAATTACGCACAATGAAGACAGAGAGGCCGGTCGTCGCGCAAGACGCGACTTGATAATGTCAGTATTCATGAGATGATGAGATAATGATTCACATTGACAATCTGTACAAAAGAGGTATTATGTACAAACCGAAACCGAATAATATTAAGAAATAGAACACGGTGATTAAACACGAACCGCATTAGCCCGTGTGTGTCATTTTAATACAGTGCATTTTAATTTTAACACCACGCGCATGTCCTAATATTTTGGATAGAATATTAATCTTACTTATATAATGAGTTTTCTTTTATCACGACATTACAAAGCGTGCACATCCCCTTAAAGGAAAATTAAAATGCATTACAATTAAGTTTAAATGAATTTAAAATTTTAATTCGACTGAATCGCTAAAAAGAACCCGTTCAAAAGAACGATTCATTCAAAGGAGCCGTGAATAATATATTATAACTTAAAGATGTATATATACTAATTAATTAATAATATGCATACACACACACGCAAATAAAAACATTTATTGTCAGATATAAAGACGGAAGAAAAAATGAAAGGTGGAAAAAAAGGAAAGACCCGCAGAACTTAAAAAGAGGAGGAGGAGTGGTGCAGTGTGGCGGAAATAAAACAGCGATGGGAGGATGACGACAGTGACACACACACACACACACACACACACACACACACACACACACACACACTGTAACACACACACACACACACACACCGCCTGAAAGAGTTTAATGAAATATCATGTCAGAGCTCCACCACAGGCCACATCTCCATCAACCAGAGGAAATGAACTGAGAGAATGTGCGCAT
>NW_025048446.1:977500-1020000 GCF_018831695.1 Puntigrus tetrazona | reverse complement strand
TTTACTTTTAAATTCTTGCATAAAACATTTAAAATCTCCTGACGTATTCATACCCATTTCTATATACCAAATATGAGAGATTTATAATTTTTTGATAGTGTAAAAAAAAAAAAAAAAAAAAAACAGCTTTAATGATTGTATAAAACATTTAAAATATATATATGCAGATTTATCTGTATCTATACAGAGATAAAGATATAGAAATAGTGATTTATTAGCTCTCTATTACTAATCTTCCAGTCCTACACAATAACACTGAAATAATATATGTAAATAAAATTCCTATACCCGAATAATTGAGTTCATCTCAGGAGGAAAGATACCTGTTTTATTAGCTCTCTCAATAATCTTCCAGGACCTACACAATGCTGAACGTGTGACACACACACACACACATCACAGGAGGAGTGACATTTCTCTCTCAGGTAAAACCTGCACAGCATAAAAACACACACACACACACACACACACACAACAACAACAACAACAACAACAACAACAACAAAGCCCTCTTCAGTCCATAAAAGCAAACTATGACCCAAACCAAGGGCACATTTATGTCACTGATGAGGATGAGGGTCATTACAGAGAGCGTGTCATAAATAAATCACACAGTCTGACCTCTTGAGACAGGTAAGGCAACACCTGAGCACAGATTCCATTCAATCTCTTCACGATCTCCGCCTGCGGACGGAACACAAGCACATCTCAGGGGTTTACTTCCATTAATAAGGTAGCTGGGGATGCGCTTACGGGCTGCTGATGTTGCACAAAAGCACATGAACAACACAGTCAGTCATGATAATGTATGCTGACCGCCCGCGTCTGACGAGAGACGCGACTGAATCTGGGGCGCTGCATGCGTTCAAAGCATACAAGTAAGCCTGTGGTTTAAAGGAAACTGCAGATTTTGCACAAACACGGGTTTACATGTCCTCCTGCCATATTTATTTATGACTTTTTTTCCCCCTGTGTTTTAAAAATATAATAATACATGAACTTTCCCCCACGCTTCCAGCCAGATTTGTGCTGATTCTGACACAATATTCAGATTCTCACCTGTTTGTGCATCTCGATGTTGAGTCCGTACGACATCTCGTAATACTGCAGACAGAGAAACACAAGATCAAACATTCAGCTTTGCCATCTCAGGGAAAATAAATAAGTGAATAAATAAACTCAGCTGCAAAACTGTAGTATTTCACAATATTTTTACAATATATTTGACAGCTTCACATATAAAGATTGACATGTAAGAAGAGACATGTCTCAAAGATTATCTTTATTTGACAAACTAAAGCAATAAAAAGCTGAAATGAAGCTTAAACAACAAAACGGACACGGGATGAAAAAAGTTAGCTAAACAAAATTACAAATACTGCCTAAGTTGAAGCACTAAAATGAACCGAAAAAAAATCAATAAATATTCTTAAATGTGATTAAAATACATTATAAGTATACTACAAATGCTTTCATTTTTATGTACTTCATAAAACGCCTTGCAATTGCACTTTTAGATACTAAACCGGTATACTTAAAGTCTGCTAAATGGACTAAATATGTGGATAATGCACTATAATTCGGTATTATTCAAGGATTATACAATTCTCATCAATTTTTCCTCTTAATATTAGTAATAAGTAGTATGCCAAATAAAGTTTAAATATAATTTTTATATCAGTAACCTTCAAGTCTGTCAGTAAAGGTTAATATATCAATAATTATAAATAATAATAATAATAATAATAATAATAATAAGTGTATTTTAAATACAGCACTTTTTACTAAGGGAATTAAACAAACTTAAAACTGAAAAAAATATATTACTATTATTACTTTTAAAAATATATATATTTAAAAAAAGCACACAAAATGATTTTAAAAAACCCAGAAAATATTATTTGATATTTAAAATAATGAACTAAATAATAAATTATATAATATATTAAAATTCTAATATTACATCACTGATACTAAAACGTCGCTGGCACTCTTTAAGCAAAAAGAGGTGGAGGAGTAGATATCAATTTAACTGTGGTTTGGGCTCATGGTTAGGAGCTCTGCTTTGGGCTAAACTCTCTGCAGTCCTGCTCAGACACATTCAGATCGATCCGACAAACAAGACGTCAATACTCCTGTGCACACTTACGACCCATCACACAACCGATCAATGACTTACTGCAGACACCCACAGGCTTCCAGACAAAAATCAGAAAACAACGTTCAATAACAAATAACCACAATAGATTTATAGAAGATCTAAAGCCAAAACAAACCCAAGAACTAAACCATAAAATAACTGCCAGGTTGTATTTCATGCTTCTGACATTTCTTCTCAGAATTTTTGAAGTTTAATTCTCTTCTCGGTAACAGCTTCCAAACGCTCTGTGAACGAGGTCTGATCAAATATTTGAAACTCACCATTATGTAATGACGCTGCATTTCAGATTTCTCGCTCGCCAGTTTATCACATTCCAACTTCAGACTGAAACACAGCAAGAGAAAAATACAAGACTGCATGAGATGTACTGTTCGCTCTCTATAAATGTGTTTATATGTTACAAAGTACATGACGCATCTTTAAGTGAGAGATGTTCTCATGGTATGAATTCCTGTGTGTGACAGCTTCAATATTTACATTGCACCCTGACACACACACACACACACACACACACACACACACACACACACACACACACACACACACACACACTTCATTGAGGCTGTCAGATGCACTTCACCTCACTTTCTCTCTCTCTTTTACTCTAGAAGTGTGAAAAAAAAAAAAAAAAAAAAAAAAAAGAATTCTGCAACATTCAATCACCATGACAACCAGTTTCCTGTCTGGAAGGCCTTGCGGTCTTGTGATTGGCTGGCCGAGTGTTGTAAAAAAATTTTATAAATAAAACTATTTATAAAATAAAATCTCCATCACATAAAACTTTTAGTAACACTTTACAATAAGGTGTCATTTGTTAACATCAAATCATGTATTAACTGACCAGATTTGTTTTGTAATATTTTTGCTCACCAATGATGAATTTGTCAGATCTAAACACAGTAAACCACTTATGAATGATAACAATGTGAAGAAACCGTTTTATTTTTGAATATTCTCCAGTCTTCAGTGTCACATGATCCTCCAGAAATCATTCTAATATGCAGATTTACTGCTCAATAAACATTTTCATATCATTATTAATGTAGATATTACATATTTCTTCATATTTTTGTGAATATGGTGAGATATATTAATAAAATTCAGGACTCCTTGAGTAGAAAGTTCAAAAGAACAATCTTTTTGGTGCGTTTAAGATATCCTTGCTGAATAGCATTAAAAGTTAATACAAAAAAAACAAAACGGTAGAGTATTTCAAATGTTTATGCATTTAAAAATGATATTCATTCTCTGCCGGGAAACCTTTTTATGGCCAAATTTTGTATAAAAGTGTACAAATGCTCTCTACAGGAGAAGATCCCTCCCCCAACACCACCTGCCACCGACTAATAGCCAGTAGTAAATCACTCTTTACGGCTGTGATGTAAACTAAAGCTGACTGACTGGTTAAAATAAATGAGTCGTGTTTGAATCGGTCCATCCCCGCGTCCTAGCATCAACACAGGAGAGAAAATTGCATTTGTCAGACCATTTTATGAGGTCTTTAATCACTAAAGCAATAATAATAACCACATTATGTGATCACAAGCAGCTCCACAGAATAATCACTCCTTCATTAGCATTACTCGTGGAAATACTCGGGATGTGGAGCTGTTTTTTTTACATGCACCAGAGCTACTGATGCTGAGAGTGAATCTTCGGCGGAGCCTAAACGAATCCGAAGCGCCGCGGCGACGACAGATCTGAAAGATTTCAACACGTTCTGCTGTTTATCCTTCTCCATCTCCCTCTTCCTTCCTCCGTCCGTGGTTTCTGTGATGTGTGATGGCCGGATGGCCTCCGCGATCGCTCTTATCTCGGGTGCTGACAGATGATGACAGGAAGCTCTTCCGGGAGGGGCTGCGTTCGCGCCGTTTGAGCGTCCCGGAGAGGAATTCACGCTGGCAGGGTGTTTTTAGGGTGTAGAGTGAAAGTGAGGAGGAGAGAAACTGCCTGTGCTTCTCAGAGGCCCGTTAAATAACGCTTAAACCGATTTTGTGCGTGTGAATGCTTTTAGGCTGCATTTATTAGATCGAAAAAGTCACACGATCCTTCAGAAATCATCCTAATCTTCAAGAAATATTTCTGGTAACACTTTATAATAAGGTTTATTAGCTAGCATTAGTTAACAACAGAATAAGCAATACTACCACAGCATTTATTGATCTCAAGTTAAAGCGAATTTCAGCATTTACTAATGCTTTTCCTAAAATAAATAATTTGCTGCTTATTAAAAGTTAGTAGTTGTTAAATTTAGGTACTGGGTAGAATTAGAGATGTAGAACAAGGCTTTAATATGGGCTCAATTAGCACTAATAAATGGCTAATATTCTAGTAATATGAATGCTAATAAGCAACTAATAAGTGCAAACAGTAAATAAAGCAATTAGAAACTAACACGACTAACAACGAATGATTGTATTGTTATGAACTAATGTTAACAAAGATGAATAAATAATAATAAATGCATTGCTCAGAGTTCATTAATGTTAGTTAATACATTAATGTTAACACATTTCTATTACTATTAATAATGTGGAAAACGGTTTCATTTTTTGTCAAAATTGAACATTTTCCAGGAATCTTTTATGAATATCAAACATTTTACACAGTATTTATTACACAGTATTATTCATTATTATGATTTCATGATCAGATTCTTACCAATTCAATGCATCCTTCCTGAATAAACACTTTTTACTAATTCTATTGGTGAGTGTCGTGTAGAAGTGCTTGTTGTACCTGTGATATTGTGCCTGCAGGAACTGAAACTCATCTTTGATGCGATCACAAGAGTCAGACGTGGTGAATTTGAGCGGCTGTGTCGATTGAGACGAAGCCTGAAAACCAAAGACAACAGAAGAGAGATTTGATTCGCCGTCACCTCTAAAAGTTCAACCTAGAACAACCTAGGAAGAAGCAGGTTAGCGCACCGAAATATATTCAATTGCTAGGACTCTCTCTTTGTGGTTATCAAGCCGCTTTTAGTCCTAAAATAAAGCGACTCAATATCTGAACTCTGACCAGAGTAGAAAAGCTAACCTCAGCCCTGATAAGGATCCTTTTGATCAGAGCTATGACAGCGACATTTCATTACTGCAAACAGGCTCAGACAGTTCCTCTGAACGCCGTGACAGAGCCGGCGATTGAGGTGAGCCTCTGAGGTCGGGCTCAAATTAAGGCTTCGTGCAAACAGAAAAGAAGGGCGGTTGGCTTTTGACCTCCGACCTGCTTTACCAGGGGTCACTGGCTTGTGAACGTTAAGACCGGACGAGAAAGAAAACATTAGAAAGAGAGAAACAGGATATGCAACTGTGTTCAGTGTGCTTCACGGGAAAACAGCCGTTTTAAAGTAAACAGATATGCATAGACACGGCTGGATAAACGTGCGTGTGTGTGTGTGTGTGTGTGTGTGTGTGTGTGGCCCCAGGAGGAACGCAGCAAAACATCTCAGCAGGGAACGCTTGCTTTACACAAACACACAATACTCCACAGAATCATGTGTCTTGTGAAACTGTTCTTCTTCAACGCTTCACTCATGTTACTATACAAAAAAGAAGAGAGGATATGATAAAAAACACTATTTTCAATTACAAAGCTAATTAATAACAAGCATCATCTTCTTTACTAAATCGCATAATATTACTATTAATATTGTACGGAAAAACATTGTATTTCATATAATAATGATGACTTTTATTATGTAAAAAAATAAGATTATAACGAAATAAATCTGACCCTGGTTACTTAAATGAAAGTCTAAACACAAACTCTAAAGCGAAACATTTTACATTTAAATGGGAAAATGCACATGGAAAATTGCTTTGGATAAAATTAATGTTAATGTTACATTTAAAAGCGTAAACATGCCTAAATATTATAGAGCTCTGTAAACGTAACATGCAATAAGCCCCACTTCTCTTCTCTCCTGTCCTACCTTTCCTATTTGATTTCTATTGAAATGAATGTATTTATTTTATTTATTTCATTCGAAATGTTGAACCCCCAGCGTATAATATAACAAAAGTTAATATTATTGCTATTATTATTCTTTTTTTATTAAACTGTATTAAATATGAATATATTATTAAAGTGTATACTCGGTGCCTTGCTGCAGAACTGAATAAATATGCATGTTTATCATTTTACAATATCTTCGTAAGCAGAACTATCCGTTTGATGAAAACGCATTCAAAAGGTCTTAAAAGTTTCTCCTCCCTCACATATCATCTCTCCAGAAGATGATAGCGTCTCCAGGGGCAGGAGAGATGTGTGTTTGGGTAAATCCCTCTAGTCTCTTCCTGCTATTAGAAATCAATTAGAGGAGGAGAACCAGCAGCATCACCTGTGACCGTTTCCCCTCCTCCAGCATCCCCCTCAGTATCACCGCGCTTTATTGGCATGACATTAGTGACACTAAACCCCGGTCAGAAGACCACACGCTTCACGACAGAAGGTCGTCATCATCATCCTGCGCGTACTTCAAGACTCGTTGTCTTCTGCTGTGTTCTACACAACACGTTTTTACACTAAATAGCACAGAATAATTCAAATAAGAATAACGAGACGCTTTATTTCGTTTTCACAATCCCTTGCTTCCTTCTGCTTGAAGAAAATCTGCCGCTAGTGTGCACCGTGCACAAGATCCGAGACTTCTTGCAGACTAAACAACAATAATGCTGACTAGGAGACTTGGTTTTACCCAAGCAAGCCTCACTTTTGTTGTACTCGTTCAGCAAATTAAACACACATGATGCAGCAGCTTATAACGATCTGCTTCAGACAATACACACCTATATATACACCTAAGGTGGTATAAAATACTAATGGTAGTAAAATATGGCATCATTTTGATTTTGGGGTGAACTGTTCCTTTAAACAGATAAAAATAAAATTAAAACCTCTAGGCTGAAACTGAAAATAATAATAATGATAATAGAATCAAAACATAGCACTGGAATATAAGAAAAGAAGTAAATCAAATCTTTTTTTTTCTCCTCTGGCGGCTGGCGGGGCTAAAGGCTCTGCTGTTGCCCCCTTTGTGATGCTAATGAGGGACTTTGGCCTGAGTGACCCAGACATCTGCTGCACACACACACACACACACACACACTTACAGCCCTCAGGCTCTTATCTGCTTTTTTTGTCTCCGAAATTGTGGCTGGTGTGTGTGCGTGCGTGTGTGTGTGTGTTGTAGGACAGGAAGTGAGATGTTTGGGGGGAGCTGAGCGCCACAGACAAAACCAGTCTCACAATTACACTCAATCTCCTGTGTGCAAGCATATAAATATATATATATAAATATGTGTGTGTTTTCGCAGTATGACTGATCTTTCAGTGGTTCACAAACACATTAGCAGCGGCGGCGGCGGCGGGGTGTGGTGGTGGCAGTTGCACACACACACAGTTAACAGCAGAAAGTGTGTGTGTGATTATTTCAGAGAATATGAAAGTGTGTGTGTGTGTGCGCGCCAGAGGGATTAACCTCTCTCTCTGTTGGGGGTGTTGTAGTGAGAGGGGGGTCTTGTTAATTCAGTTGTCCTTAATAATGTCTACCAGACCCCTGTCCACCCTCACAACACAATACACACATAATGAACCCAGACTGCTGTGCCTGTGTGTGTGTGTGTATGTGTGTGTGTGTGTGTGTGCGCGTGTTTGTCTAAAGGAGTCTCATACTAATAGATTCAATTTGAAAAGAAAGTTTAGATGTTGCTTTGTGTACAAAAACAAAATGTCACAGCATTGCCAATACAGGGTGAAATGTTTTAAATGTATCTATTTTTTATTAAATTGTAAAAATGGTAAATAAATAAAATGTTCCAGAAAGAATCATATATTATTTTTATTTTAAATATGAATGATTAATAAATTTATGTATTTAAAATTATGTAATTATGCAATATTGTATTGCTTTCTATTTGTTTTTAATAAGCGAATTATCTAAAATTAAATGATGTAACTACAATATTTAATAAAATTAAAATAATACAATTCTAAAATTATCATATATATATATATATATATATATATATATATATATATATATATATATTATATCTTAATTGAAATATTAGAATTATAAAAAAAGTTTATTAGCAATAAAAAAATATTTTTAAGCTACGATTGCAATAATTAGGACCGCTAAAGAGCAACTCTCTATTCTGAAGTGAAATGTAACAATCACGCTGCGAAATCGTAACACGAGTTGAGAAAAGAATCAATGCCATCTCTTACGGCTCATTTATAACATCACAGGAACAAGCTGAAAGACGAATCGCTCGCATCCAGTTTCCCAGAAGCTGACGACCGACCTACAATCAGCGCTTCGGAGAATCTGAATGAATCATCACACTAAGAATGACGGATATTCGAACAACCATGTGACGTTATATAGGTTCTTCGGATACTTCTGAAGCTCTCGATGATTCGTTACGGGTTCTTCTCTTGATTTCCGGCACGTAGATTAATTTCTAAAGTGCTACAAAAGCAGTACAAAAGGTTCGTTGTGAACGTTAAGATGGTTCTAAAAGGTTCTTTATGGCACCAAAAATCTGCGTAAAATTCAAACTCTTAACACTAAGCACTTCACTTTAGCACAGGGCTAATTTGAACCACCATTTTGTAGATACTATGAAAAAGACGGCTGCTGAATTCAGAGAAATGGAGTCTGGTTTTGTCCATCATCTCCACCGAGTTGAAGAGTTCAGAAGGAGAGAGGATGAGGATGGTCAACGCAATCTGATGAAGAGCTGCTTATGGTCACCAAACCCATCTGAAGCAGTAATCCCTACCCATAATCCACTGGGTCTAACCGATGACCACAAACAAGCCGAAAAGGACCAACAATTGGATTATGAGTAATAGTTTCGTGAACACGCCATGTTTTTCGTTCTCATAACTAGTGCTAACCGTGAGCTGCTGTTTGCAGAAAAATATCCCGTGAAGGATTTATCCCACGAGTTATTAAATCTATCGACCAAAAGTCTGTTTTTAAGTAACTTTAGAGGTTCGATAAGTCAAACTGATCCCGAAGATGCGGAATTCCAGAGAACACAGTAAATCTTTGAGGCTGGGATTAAACGGAGCAGTCGGCTAGAACTTCTAATCCAAGATTTGGGATCCCGCGGTTAATCTCCGGCGGATTCCCACTGAAATCTCAGAGGTTTAAAATCAAAGTTTGGTCAGTGTGCTTAAGAATTCATCAGCGGCGGTAAGACGTGTCGAATTACCGGCTGTAACGTGCTCGTTTTTCACTGCTGAGGTACTAATCTGTTGTTTTAAGACGCTAGAGCCTCTGCAACAACGACAAAAACCTATGCTAAAGAAATATTACTGTCATGCTTTCATCTTAACAAGATTAAACCAAGCTTGTCTCCGAAGTAAATAAACTGAAATTACAAAAAAAAAAAGAATATATTTATTATATATGAATATTGCATGTAGATTGTGATGCTTTACCATATTTATGTATGCTTCATTATATATAATCATAATATATATATATATATATATATATATATATATATATATATATATATAATAATTTAAATATGTTAATAGTGTATGTTAATTGTAACATTCTATATAATATGTAGAGTTTGAAATATACAAATTTAAATTTATATAATATAGTATTTATTTGTATAGCATATATACAAAATCAACAAATTGCAAAAATGGTTGTACATTTTTAATTAAAAAATATATTCTTTTGAATAAATAAAACAGATAAGGCAAATAATTAATAATACAATGGGATCTTATTTAATGGCATTCTTGTTTGATTTTATTGGGACTAGTTTCAAATGACGAAAGAAAAATGATTAAAATGTAAAATTTCAGGCCAAGGTTTTGAGAAGTTCCTCAACACGAATCCCAAGCTAGCCGAAGCCCGAAAGGTTCCCCCGAATCTCTCCGGATAGCAAAAAGGCCTCAATTAAAAGAAACCCCCCAAATCCACCCACTCGTGAGGTTTTCATTTAGCGTTCGCATGTTTGTGCGTTCACATAGGTCTGTGTGCACGGGGGGAAAGGCAATTAGGCTTGAGTGCAAACAAAATAATGACTGGGGACTCATTAACACGGGCTGCCCACTGTGTGCACGGGAACAATTCATGGAAACGACACAATTATGCCTCTACAGGGAGCGAACCAGGCAACTGGTGTGCAAACAAACATCTCTGACTCTACCTGAACCAGAAACACTCACTTAGACGTGCTACCTGCGGACCTGACATCCCAATCACCAAGACCAAATCTCTGAAATAAAGCTGCCGGGGAACAAGAAATAAACGCAGTAAGAGGAAAATGCAATGAAATGGCAAAGCAAAATTAATTAACATACAAACAGCGTCTTCTAATGCGTCTCTGAGGTCGACTTTGATGCAAATGTAGATGCAAAACCTTGCAAAAATTTACATATGCGCCTGGAATTAATAACACCACACCACATAAATATTAGTAAAGCGATGCCCTCTGAAGCTCATTCAAATAACGCTTCATGCATGTCTTTCAGTATTAGTGTTCATGCATTTTTAACAAAAAACACAAACACACATGCAAACACAATTATCATCATTAACACTCACACAAAAATCACGTTATTATTGGTTATTTGACATGATGACTCATGAAGACCACTTAAAAAAAAAAATATTGGACCAGTAATAATGGCAATACCACCATACAAATGATCATTTTATGCCACTTAGTCATTAGCATATTCAAAATAGCATGTTAAAATATTTTAAAAATACAACAAAAGGATGAATTTCCTATATGAAAGGTAAGGTGCATCTGATACCTTCACTGTAGCATGCTACTGGAAAGTTCATTTTTGTAATGGGATATATCCGAAAACAATGGTTTCCAGTGCCATCGCACGTGTTTTAGGGTAGTTTTTCACACCGTACCCTTTCCGGATACCTGGCACTGCCACTCTGCTTGGTATTTTGAGGGCTCACATCCACAAATGAATAAAGATGTATTAAAAAAAGGGCTACTTTTGCGTTGGCATTATCCGTAAAATACATCAAGCGATACGACGTCCACAACACCTGCTCTGTGACAATCAGGAGAACGCTTACCGAGTGCCTGGCTTGTGGAAACATCATATCAGCCTGTTTTTGTGCTTTATTCTCTCTCTGAAGATGAAACGAGAAGGCTTTGGATGGGTGTCCTCTTTGTTCGGCCTCGATTTGGTCTAAACCGATGAGTTTGAAGGCTATAGTCTGCTCTCCTGAACAGATTTCCTGGCCGCGATCTCCAGTTTCCCTGGATTTTTGTTCGGCTTTGCAAACCTACATCGACTTCAGACGGCTCTGCTTTTGGAATAACGAAAAGAGCAGGCTAGCTCTGCTACGGTATGCGACATTGCGGTTTCACCGGAGAAAAACGAATCTTCTGTCGAAACAGGCCGATTAATCCACAGCCGGGCTGATCATACTTGTCCAATTTCCAAACGCAAGCTACGCGGCTAAAGCTAATAGATAAGTTTGCGACGCAGGGGATTTGCAAAACGCGCGTCAAAACGGGGGGGAAATCGTCTAAATGCGGCCGTGTGTTCGCTAGCCTTGCGTCTGTCTGGTTAAAGGCGGTGAAAGAGCAGCCTGGGCTTGGAAAATCATGCCTCTTCCGCCGCTTCAGGACTCGTATGGACGCTCTCATGTGATGCAAGACGCCAAATTACGGATTCTACTACGGGAAAGGATTTCCTCATGAATATTAATTACGCCGTGCGCGCGTTGCCTGGCAACCTTCCGGGAGCGCATGTTTACGTCACCTAATTAATATTCAATCGGTTGTCTGCCTCGCTCGTGCGTCTCCGATAATCTGTTTTTTTTTTTAATTTGCGAAACATTTTTGGCTTCATTTATTTTTTTATTTTATTTTGCACTTCGTTAGTGACTGAAACACATATTTTCGTATATTGTTGATACCTACTTAACATGCCAAAATTAATTTATTTTAGAGTAAATGTGTAGGTAATGGCATACTAGTATTAATATTATTACCATTTATTTTAGGAAGGTGTAATTAGGGAAATCTACCAGTTTGTATTTATCAATGACCTTTTTATATATCTACAGCCAAGTAATTCTGATAAAACCCGTTATTGTTGAAAGGTAGAAATAATTAGATGCGTTTGCCTTGCGGCCAATAAGACCGGCGTACCGAGCGAACGCCACGTTGCGTCATTAATATTCATGAGACAACCCTTTATCGTAGTAGGATTCGTACCTTGGTACATGCGGGATTTAAGGTGGCGCTCAGGAGGCCCATTTTAAGATGTCAAATGGATGAAATGACAGTGGCCGGAAGTGTGTTCTCTCGGTGGAAGGTGTTGGAATCGCGCTGCTTTTGTTCCTGCTAAGCGTACAGCGACTCCAACCTGCAATAACAGCAACTGCACCCATGGGAGCGTTTCTAAAGTATTGAACATTTTATTTATTTATGCCTCCAGTGGAGGAGATATTACAGTTGTACGTTAAAGACGACATCCTTGGAATAATATAATGTAATACATTTTTAAAAATAGCTAAAAAGATTTAGATATTTACCCTATATACAATTTCTCTGTGGCCCTTTCTGAAGAAAAAAAGAAAAACATTCGGCAACCCATTTAAAATAAAGTGCATGAGAAATTCTATTACTTTCATTCTATATGACTTAACATTCTAAATCGGTAACACTTCAGCACTTCAGGGACCGCAAAGAACACAAGCTACAAGACCATCAGCAAGTATAGGAACAAATTTATTTAAATTTAAAACAGATACTTTATAATTTTTGTTTTTGTTTTTTTTTTTTTAGAAGGCGGTTATGAAAATCATTTCCATGTTTGAATGAGGTTCAGGCAACAGTGGTTGAAATGAAACGAATACAAATAAAAACAACGATAAAATATGGCGAGAATGTTGTAAAATAAATTTCCACTACGTCTCCTCGTCTCGAGGATTTCAATGTTTGTCTGAGCCCACAACTCCCACCTGGACAAAGAACACATGCTTTAATAATTACAATTCCTTTAAAAAAAAAAAAAAAAAAAAAAAAAGAGAAAAACAGCAGTTTATCTTCTAACTTAAATACAAAGTAAATCCATTTACTCTCTTCTTTAGTGTTTTACTCATTTTTAAAAGGGGACCGCGTCTAATTTCACAGTCCGCATGTGATTTGGACAACAATTGGCACTTGTTATGAGTCAGTCTCAGAGAAGGGGATTGGCACGCACAATATTATACAACATTTACATTTGGTATAATTACAAAATAAAAGGGTACAAAGAAGCAGAGAAAGAATGAGAAAAAAAAAAAAAAAATGTACATGATCAAGTGGTCCTGGACAGAACAGCTTTCAGGCAATGCACTGCAACGAAAGTACATGGGGTGAAAAACAGAAAATCACATTTTAAAGACTCTTTCATCGGGTCAGGACGTCAGCCATTGGACCGCACAGATGCGCCAAAACCGTACCAGTAAACGTATCAATCGTCTCGCTCCGCAGTGGCCTGGCAAATCTGACTCCATGTCAATAAGCTTACGTCTCACCAAGAGAGTCTCACAAGTGCAAAGAGTCATCGAGCTGAATCGCAACCACCAGGAGAAATCAAACACAGAACTCGAAAAGGCGAGCGGCCTCATTTTACGCTCCCGGAGACTTCTTTTATGCGCGCTAGAGAAAGATAGGAACGCGTACGATTGATTTTTTTCCGAGTCGAAAGTGAACACGGTGACATTGGCAACATCCATAGCCAATCTTCTTTTTCTGCAATAATAACATCCGGTGTAATGGCACAGACATTTGAAGGAAACTCTAGCGCCCTCTTGAGTGCCGAAGATTATCAACAATGCTTTGGTCAAGCATTTATGCATTTAAATACGGTATTTTCTAGCCTAAATTGTAACTAAACCGTCACCCGGAACAGCCAAAGCCTTTATAACTGATATGTCTATTCACTTATCTGCTGCAAAACCGAAAACGGATGCCACGGGATAGGCGCTATTTTTAACGTACCACACGGCGGACCTTTTAGGAAGATCGTTTTGGCCTGAGAAAGGTTGGTTTTTGCCGTTCTCGTTGGCGAGATCTAACAAACGAACAAGGTTTGGCCTTCAAACCTCACCGACCGCGCCCCCACGGACTAAAAAGCGTGCTCGTCGCATGACCACCGATCCTAAAATGCCCGAAAAAACAAAAGAAGTCTCACGGTTCACAGAGGTAGAGGTTCTCGAGGGAACGTCGAATACGGGACTTCTGGGACTGGCACATTTATAGATATGCGTAGCTCGAATAGTCGGCCTGCAGCTGGAAGCATCTGCCTCGTGGCACGGAAAACAAAAAACAAAAAGTGCATTAATAAGAATTAAGCTGCGGCGAATAACGCTCCCCCCCTTCTGGTCTTACAATCGACGGCTTGATAAAACGAAGCAAGACGTTTTCATAGTGAGCAGACATCAACTCCACAGTCACCAAGTTTCACTCGAACGCTTCAGAGAGCGAGATGTACATCAAAAAGATGGCATTTCAGAAGATTTAGTGCTCGGTTGGCGTCATCGGTTTCTTCGAATACTTCGTTTACTAAATGGCGGGATTTTCCAAACCCCACTTAAACACTGAATGATAAGGGTTCGGTTTACAAATAACACGTCAGGTTTTACATCCACCGCGAAAGCGTTCGGGAGTTCGATGACCGCGGCGAGCGCCGAACCCCGACGCACGACGGCAAAAGTGATAAAATAACGATTAATGCGTGAGCGTTCGGCGGAAGGGGCGCATTTCTGACGCCGTTTCTCCCCGGGAACCGAATCACGCTCAGAGCCGTGAACGATCGTTTCTGGTTTTCATGTGGCGCGTTTTTCGTAGCCCTTGATGAAAATGAATGAAACATCACCTGTATAAAATATCGACTGCAAAAGAACCGTAGAACACTTTTTTTTTTCTCTCTATCTGTGCATCACGTACACAATGAAGGAAACGAGCTGTGAATCGATAAAGAAAAAAAAAATCGAAAGAAAAAGTCGCTACTCGTAAGCGTCGACCAAACAGATCTTCAATAACAGATAAAAAGCTGTCTATTTTCATATGGTACATTTCCTATGTTTGTTTTTAAGCACTTCACCTAAACGTCACTTGGAAATTTCAACAATAATTACAAAAAAAAAAAAAAAAAGTGAAAAGTGTGGTTAGGGAAAATATTTGTAGTACGATATATCGTGTGTTTGGGGGGAAAATTAAAATAGAGAAAGAGAAAAAAAAAAAAAAAGCTGATAATTTTATCCATAACGGAGGTTTATACAGCAGTACAGACACTAGTCTCCTATTTCTGTCTCATAACATGGGAGTGCTTCAAATAGGAAAGAGAAAACAATAGCATTCAAATTATCAACAACTTCAGATCTGGTCCATAAATTATATAAATAAAACGTCCTTTATTTAATTAATGTCTTTTTTACTTAAAAATCATATTTTTATTTTTTATGTTATATAACATTCACACCACGGAGGAGGCTGTATCCCTATCCGTCTCCGAAGTTTCCGATTTTTTTTTTTCCCTCCAAAGTCTGCTCTAGACTATTGCTCATCACGTCCGTCCTCCGCACGTTACCGTAAGCTACGCGTCTATCATTTGACGTATTCATAGTGACCAAAAAAGAAAAATCAAAACAAAGAATCACAGTATCAATAATATTGTAATTCATAAGAAAACCAACAGAACCGTACACAATTACGAAAAAGTGATTTTTTTTCTTTTTTTTGCCAAAGATAGTGTACCACAGACGTTTTGTACATAAGCAATAATGTGTATACGTATTTACAAATATAAATATACACAATCAATTAACTTCAGCGCATAAATGCTTTCCCGTCCCCCGCCGCCGACCCCGTCCTCCCCGCGACCCCACCGGAAATCGAGCGAAATTCTAGAAATCGTCGACCGAAAAAAAGTTACGTCGTGACAATTAAAAACGAACTGCGTAAACAAATAATGGATCGCGAGCACCCGTGCCGCTAGACAACGACGGCCTGGATCGTGAATTAATAAAGTATCTGTTCATGAGCGGAGAAAGATAAATCGCGCACTCTGAAACTATTTCTTTTAGATTGCGAAATTAAAACGAAAACCAGGAAGGAGGATAAAACGTAACCACGAAGGGGGGGGAAGCAATGCAATCATTTTCAACGTTAAATGTGGAAATCTGCAGAACAATACCTATCGGAAATGTGTAATCCTGTTTTGCGCACATTTAAAAATCCTTAACGTTGTCTCTTACCCATCAATAATTCGACTGCTGTTATAATTTACTTTATATTCGATAGCAGTAGAAGTAGCTATAGTTACTTATCATTAAAAAGTTTTTAAAATGATCATCTCAGCAATATACACAGATTTAATAAGTTTCATCTCTCCCTTGCGTGCTTTGTATCGTTTCGCTTATATAGGCATTCTTACACTATTTTCGTTCATTATCTGTTTTTTTTTTGTATTTTTTAGGATTTTTTTTGACGCCGTTTTTTTTTTTTTTTTTTTTTTTGCATTTGCATTTGCGATGCTCTCACGTGAAGTTTACATTCATCGATGCAAGTTGAAGACTAGCCTCGTCAAAAAGAGAATCATCTCCGCGAGTGAAAGGTTCTCCACACCATCAGTGGAACCCACTGGATTACAGAATCCGCCGGAATCTTCGGAATTCTAGAAGGATCCGTTTCGGAACTTCCGGCACCACAGCACTAGTCCATGTGTCCATGTACAAGTATGTAAATATATTGTGATTTTATTTTTATTTTTTTGTCTTTTTGCAGGGCTGCGAAAACCACGTTTTTCCGTTCATCCAGGCAGGATTCCCGAGAAACGCTCGGAGCAGATTAAGAGCGAGCGACAGTACGGGAAAGGGGAAGGAACGTCGCTTCCATTTTTTCAGGCCAGCGTATCGCAGATCGTTCTCGTCGTAGCTTCGCCGATCGGACATTCCCATGAACGCGAGTCTAACGCCCTTTGTCAAATCCGAGCCGCTTAACGTCGGTGGTCAAATTTGATAAAAGGGAAAGAGGCCTTTGACGAGAGCTGCTGGGGATGAGCGGACAGACTTTGGCAAACAAATAAAAAACAAAACTAACGACGAGCAGGACAGGCCCGTTACGATTCCGCTGGACAGAAAGAGAAAAACTCTGGAAGCCGGGAAAGAGAAATCAAAAGAACCATGTTTCTTATAGTGTACATGATGCGTGTGTGTGTGTGTGTGTGTGTGTGTGTGGGGTGTGTGGACATAGGTGTGCGCACGCTCTGTGGGTGCCTGTTCGATGCTGATTCATGTGTCGGGCTTGTCGCACGTCTCACACCAGGTTGTATTCCTTCAGGTTTAGCTGCAGGATGGTGTCTTTCACCGCCGCGAACACAAAGCGGATGTTCTCCGTGTCGGTGGCGCAGGTGAAATGCGAGTAGATGATCTTGTCACTGTCGGGGTTCAGATCCACAAACATCTTCAGGATGAACTCTCGTGCGGCCTGGGCGTCCCTTTGGGGCCCTACAAAAACAATGTGCAAATGGAGTTAAACTTTGGGAGAACTGAAACCATCCACCTCCAACATGAATCACATGTTGACCACAAAACCAGTCTCAAGTAGCACAGGTAGATTTTTTTAGCAACAGCCCATGCCCATTTTTTCTTTTATGCCATAATTCATTCAGATATTAGCTAAAGATCATGTTCCATGAAGATATTTTGTACATTTTCTACCATGAATATATCAAAATTGACTTTATGATTAGCAATATACATTTCTAAGGACTTTATCTTGACAAATTTAAAAGGAGATTTAATTAATATTTGATTTTTTGCACCCTCAGCCTCCAGATTTTTAAATAGTTCTATATAGTCCTATCTTAAAAATCAAACAAAAAAACAAAAAACATACATCAGCCAAAGCTTATTTACTCTGCTTTCACATGATGTATGAATCTCAACTTCATATCTCAACATTTTTTACACTTTATACTGTTTTTTTTGGTTCATGGTCACATAGAATTTGATTTGGAGCAAAAATACTTTAAAAAAATACATTAAAACTGTAATATGAAATACTCCAATTTAAAACAACTGTTTTCTATTTTAACTTATTTAAAAAAAATAATTAAATTAATTTATTTGAAACAAAAATCAATGTAATACATCTTTGCTGAATAAAAGCATTAATACACTACACAAAACAGCAATGTATAGATTATAAAATGTATTAACTAAAAGTTTCCATGACCTTTGACAATTCAGATTTTAAACATTTTTTCACTGCGGTTAAGCTCTATAACATGGAAAAACAATAACAAATAAAAAAATAAAAAGCCCAACATACCATCAAACTCTGGGAAGTAGTCAACCAGGTGGGAGTAGGAGATCTTCTCCTCCAGCAGGTCCTTTTTGTTGAGGAAGAGGATGACAGAAGAGTTTTGGAACCATGGATATGTGATTATCGTCCTGAACAGAGCCTTACTCTCCTCCATACGGTTCTGAACACAGACACAAAGAACGGATTGCCACATATCCCAAAATGCACAGTGAAACCACCAATAATAAAATATTTAAGAGCCTTGAATACAGAGATATCATTTATGAAAAGAAATGTTTACATTCAAGGAACAGCTATCTGTGTGCTGCTTGCTGCTGTTTTATACTGAATATGGCCTGCTATTCCTCAAAATTTAGCTTTATAAATGTTTTATTACATTTTTTATGTGCTTTTAATTTACAGATTTTCCTATGTACTTTTGTATGATTATCTTATAAATCCTCTTCATGTAAAGCACTTTCAGTGAATGGTGCACAGAAACAGTATGTGAAACACATCTGGACTTAATGAGTTTCTCACCTCGTTGTCCGATTCCACCAGAACCTGATCGTACTCGCTCAGAGCCACCAGGAACATGATGGACGTCACATTCTCAAAACAGTGGATCCACTTCCTGCGCTCTGACCTCTGACCCCCTACATCAACCATCCTGAAAGACAAAGAGAGCAGGCATTTGCATTATTGATTCGTTACTGAAATTATATGGATTAATAATTCATGCTTGTACTGTGCACAGTATGCAAATGCTCTGTATGCATGAAAAAAAAGACGTGTTTAAAAGCGCAGCACACGACCAAAATGTCCCATAATGCAAAGACCTTACAGTTTCTAATGTGCTGGATGCAGTGGAAGCAATACCAATCGCTCGAACTCCTATTGGACGAACTATTACATGCCGGTTAAAATTTCTTTAAAGCCTATCTGCATTAAAGCCATTTGAATTAATAGCTGAATATTAATGAGGACATTTAATTCTGAACAAAATCTGTCACATTATGCGTACAGTGTAGCATATATTGTATGTTATTAATTGTATGTTACATGTTAAATCCAGCCAGTCCAATAATCATCATGTCAATACTTTTTTTAATGTAATTTGACACAAATTAAAAAAATAAATAAAAAATCTTGAAAATGTGCATATTTGAAATCTTGGAAATGAACAAATTAGAAAAAGACATGATGCAGCAACATAGTATAGTACAGTTTACTAACCATTTCACGAAGCCCACTTTTTTACATATTACTTTCAAAACAGTAAGCAATATTGCATACAATGCAGTAGGCAAGCATTTAAATCTGAACCAATACCAGCTACTACTATGTTTTTTAATCATATTCGAACCAGAACATATTACATACTTTTTCGAACCTATTCGCAGCCCTAGATTTCAGAAACATGGTAAATGTGCGCTGACTTCTTCGGCGCCCCCTAGCGGAGTCAGAGCTCCGGTCCTGAGCCAGCAGTTCACAGAGGGGCCTTTGATAAATGAAGCCCTCTAGGATTGGCTGCCCAAAATAAAGCTCCTTCAGATAGAAGCGTCCTCATTTCCTTCAGCCAGGGGCTCGGTGACCTACTTCCGAACATACACACGCTCTTCAATGTAGGACGAGTCTCCACATTCACTCCGCACTTAGCGAACTTTGGCAGGAGGACAGACAGAGAGAGCGAGAGAGGCCGTGCGCGCTCACTTTCGCTCTTCCGGGAAGCTCGACGCGAGGTGCGTGAGGGTTTAAGACTGTTTTACAGAGATTAACGAACACGGAGCTGATGGTAATCATTTACAGAGTCAATACGGCAGAGGGGGCAGAAATAATCTCTTGCGTGTTTTCACGAATTTTCGTATCACGCAGACAGGAACGATTTAAAAACACAGCGTAAATCTCAGCATCTCTTCATAAGCACTCTTTAAATGCCTGGCATAAACATCCATGTGCGCAACTATATATATTTTATCATGAAACTTCAAACACTTTTTTTTGGGGTCTACACAGGCCACGCCCCTGATTAATCGATATTAATAATGTTTACATGTACAATTATTCATTCACCTTTTATCCAAAGTGACTTACAAAAGACAAAGTACTACGAATTAATCCATCCTAAGCAGCAAAGTGCTACCAATAAAATGCTTCAAACATATAGAAATTAGCAGCTTAAAGTCATAAAAAAATAAAATTAAAAACCACAGTTTTAAAGGAAATTATTAGGTTTAATCGAGCAAAGATGCATTAAACCGTCCAAGACTTCCAGTATTTATGTTACAAAAGAATTTTCAAAGAAATTCTGTTTTTTGAACATTCTATTCAAAGTATATTGTTGAATAAAACTTTCGTAGAGCAATTCTTTTCAACACTGATACTAATAAAAATGTTTCGTAAGTATCAAATATACATATTAGAATGATCACGAACTTAAGGTTGGAGTAATGATGATGAAAGTTAAGCTTTACTTTATTAAAATACAGGAAAAAAAACTATTTATAATGTATTTGTAATATTTTATATTACAGTTTTTATTGTGCTTTTTTGTACACAAACATTTTGGACATTTGTGTGCTTCAGCCCATGCTTCTCTCTGAAGGTAAAATGAGAGATTTGTGAGTTTCAGTAAATACAGAAGTGCAACTTAGATAACTTTGAATGATGTCGGGTGCGATGCGGGCTGTATCTTTGTAGGTCGCACACTAGAAAGTCGTCTTCGGCTCAGGAAAATATTAATAACTCTTCTCCATGGATGTATTCTCAATGCTAACCTACATTTGGTGCTAAGTTCCTAAATTTCAAACGAAAGCTGATGAATAATTGCTTCGCGTCCTCTACCTGAAAATGATGCTTTGAAGGTCGAATGGGTATTCGATAATCCCTGTGGTCGGGATTCGAACCCTCAGAACATCCTGCTGGGTCGGAAGGTAGGAGGGGTCGGCGATACGATCCAGATCAGATAGATAGCTGCAGAAAGAGAAGGAGAGAGCCATGAAAACATTGTTAACCCCTTTATATGACAAGCTGGTGGTCTGGTGAAGGACGTTTCCAGCAGAACCCTCGAGAGGCAGACGACGTCCCCGACCAGCAGATCTTAACAGGATGCTCATTATGCTGTCTTGTGAGACAATCTAAAAAAACACAATGGCTAAAAAGGGAAGACAAATGTTTCGCGCGTCTGGTCAAAGGTAGACTTATGTTCAGAATGTACACAGCGTGCAATCTAATATTTCTGAAAAACATATGAGGGAAATAGTATGGCGCATGTAGCGATGAATCACTTTATTGGCTTATTTGAGCAAAAGCTGACAGAAAAGGGGAAAAAAAAAAAAAAAATCTGTAAAAAAGTTTTAGTGCTGACAAATGAATAATTTCAACAAAAATAAACGTTTGAGTACATAATATGTATGTGTACTATATTTATTACAGATATGTAAATACATGTATTTTTATCCATTTATATAAAATGTTATATTATACAAATATATTTAATATATAATTTTTTTTGTCTTAAATACATGCATGTGTTTGTATTTATATATATACAGATTTATTATACACATAATTATAAACACATAACTTATTTTGAATGCGAATAATCGCTATTTAACGATATAAATAAAAAGTCTATAAAGCCAAGTCTGAATAAAGAATATTAAAATGTTTTAGAACAATTTATATTTAATTGCATTGTGATAATATTTCCATGCAATTAAACCTGATAAAAAAATATGTCGTATTACATGTCGTATTACATGTTTGTTAGTCATTTTTACTTTTTAGTGCACAAAAAAATTCTGAATTTAACAAGCAACATGCAGACTGGAAACAGAGTATGATTTTTAACAGCATGTAAATAAGTAGCCTGGCTACAGTGTTGTCACATGACCTCATTATGTTGCACGTTTAATTATGCAAAATACTTTACATTTAGAGGTGAGGCCGTATACATACCCGGCCTTCATTTTACCCATTAAACCAATTGTTTAACCAATTAAACGACAATATATATAGCAAAATATACATTTAAAGCAAATATACTTTTGTACAACATCAGATCTTCTCATGTGCATAGCTGACATTTTTCCCAATTATTTCCAACATTTTTAAAAAATTTTCACCGGTCCATATCAATACTTCTGCATTTGGTAACAAGACGCTTTTCATAGTTTGTCAACACCGCCTAAGCAGATTGATTATACATTTACAGAAATAAAGAGTCAAATGATTAAACAAACGATTGTGATTCTCATTTTATTAGCTGAATGTGTGTAAATCGGTTTCATTTATTGCCGTCGCCCAGATACTCCAGATGCACTGACGTGACCTGCTTTACCTTTGAAAACCAGCAGGGGGTGTGATTCACACGATGCCGATGACTCTTGAACAGACTCCAAGCTTCGTACATCTGTGTGTATTAATGTGGCGAAACACGCACTGCCTCTATCTTTTATTGGGCCAGTAAAAGAAATAGGACAAGACTGACTGCCGCCAAACTCTTCAATTAGATCAACAAAAACCCATTCAGAAAAAGGGCCACGAAACATTAAAACAGACATGGATTGATTTATACGCGCTGTAGAGGTTTTGAAAGAAATGATTCTTTTAAACAGAAACTGATTTTCCCCCTCCTTTTTCCAGATTTAATAACATCTTGGATATCGGATAACAACAAATGTAGTCGCCCCCTTCCGTTTCATACCGGCGTGACTTTTTAACTCTAAGAGAATTCCTTAAGAATTGTATTTGTCATTTATAACGAATAGGAGCACAAGCTTTTAAGCTCTAATCAGGACTCGAATACGTCATAAAAGCGGCCTATATGACTCAAGTGCTATATTGTAAATCTTCTGAAGTCACATGATGGCATTGTGCGAGTTATTCACTAAAAATTGTACTCGTTCAGAGTTCATGAGAAATGGTGATTGAGAAAAAATTCAGTATCACTTTCTATGCAACCTGTATTTATAATACAGTACAAGGGTATTCTTAACGCATTTTAATGAAACCTTATAATGTGTTATAACATCTCATGAATAATCAAAAGCACTTTTAAGAGATAATATTTACGCATTTGTGATAACTTAAAAGCATGGTTAGTTATAACACACAATAAGCACCATATTAAATCGGTTTTATTTATAATGACTATATCATATTTCGACATCGTTTTAGATCTGCACAGTACCTTTCAACATCTTGTGAGTGGTCAGGTGCTGTTTTAGTGTTATTTGAGTGATTCCTGCGAGGCTATTATACGTTTATTATACATTAGTAGACTTAGGTAGGTAGAATGTTCACATACTTGAAAAAGTATCCTATACTCGGTTTGAAGAACCATCAAAATAAATTGTCAGCATATACTTAGCATACACGCTACTAATACTCTAATAAAGGCTATTTGACAAGCAGTCACTTATCAACAGCTACCATCAAAATAATCCAACTGATATAAAAAAAAGCAAATGTCCAAAGCAAACATATTCATTTCATCTGATATCTGATCTTATGGCCGTTTGAATTTTGTTTACTTTTATTACTTATAAGTCCGCTTTAAGTGACGTAAGAAAAATGGCAAGATATGAGACTTATAATGCATTATAACTATCCCTTGTAACAGGTGGATGAATTGCGTTCATTGTGCATTATAAATGATCATACTCTTAAGAGCTATAACCACAAACAAGTACCATACAACATTAAAACTGTCCATATGAATGTTAATGAGATTATACAGTTGTTTATAACTCAGTAAGCATTCACTATAAAGCCTTAAATATAACGTACAATGTAAGTACGTTAAATCAGTAAAATTATTATTCAAACTAATTCTATGCAACTAGTCCCACCAATAAGAGATAAGAATATCAGTGATTAAAGACTCGCATTCGGTTTTAACTAGAGTACGCGAGTCAAATCAAAGTTCAAGCCGGAAAGCCTCAGTTCTAATTAATCGTAACTGCTTAGGAAAAAAAACACCCGTTTAGTGTTCCACAGAATAAATAGAGTCACGGGTTTGGAATGGCACGAGGATGAGCAAACAATGACAAAATTCCAGATGTTGTACAACAGCATGCAGCTATTAATCATTCACAATATCACCAGGAACACATCACTCACTGTAGATTGCGAGGATACACAACAGTGTGCTTACGTAATTGTTATTCATGCCATATTCAATACATAGATGACAGATATACTCACTATTTTGTGGAGTCGGACAGCTGGTACTCTCTGCGTCTGTCGTAGGCCTCTTGAATGCCTGGATCTGACCACAGCATCTTAATGGCATTAATGTAGGGATGGTCGAATGACGACACCTTCTCAATGTCCACCTCTTTCACCAGCATGGCGTTCGCCTGCAGCCCGAAGCAGATGAACGGTTTAAAGAAAGCAACGGAGGGGGAAAAAAACAAAAAAATCACAATCTATAGCAGCGCAGATGTGCAATACTCCATCTAACCTATTTTAAACGTGCTCCAGCCCTTCTGTAATTATGGAGCTTCTATTATGCATGACATCTTATTAATAGTAAGGCCGCATGGAATATATGTACTTTTCTCTGTTTCCACGCCAAAGCAAAATAATAGAAATGGTTAAAATGGCTGCTTAGAAGCAATGAAATATAAAACTGCTAAAGTTTTGTGAATAATTTTTATCAAAATCTTTTTAAAGATGTAGATGCGTTGGTTTCTTCATGGAGCATACTTGGAGAAATGCATCACTTGCCAAGCAACGCATCCTCTGCAGTGAATGGGTGCCGTCAGAATGAGAGCGCAAACAGCTATTGAAAACATCACAATGATCCGCACCGCTCAAATGCATCATGTGAAGCAATAAGCTGCATGTTCGTAAGAAAGAAATCCATCACCGAAAGATTAGTTCACACCAAAATGTGTGTGGTTCGAAACCCGTAAGACCTTAATTCATCTTTGGAACACAAGTTAAGATATTTTGAATGAAATCAGAGAGCTATCTGACCCTCCAAGGACAGCAACACTGAAACTGAAGTGATCTAGGTCCAGAAACGTATTAAATACATTGGTAAAACAGTCCATGTGACATCAGTGCTTCACCTTCAGTACTGAAGTGGTCCTTTTTTGTGCAATGAAATCATAATTTACCATTCTTTTCCCCCCGAGTTATGGGCTCCACCATTTTGGAGTTTATTTAAGAAAATATTTGACAATCAGCTGTGTTTATGTCCAGGGGGAAAGCACGTGCATGAACATAATAAGCTCAGATTACGATTAAGGGAAAGATTGCGTATGCGCTCAGATTCTCTGTAAAATGGAGGAAAACTCAGGGGAGAGAAAAAAAAAAAGTATTCTTGTAGCGTTGCAAAGCTGAAGTCAAGCTACTTATGTCACATCCTGTTTTACTACGTTTCTGGAGCTGAGAACATTTCAGTTGCGTTGCTATCTGTAGAGGGTCAGATAGCTCTCTGATTTAATCAAATATATCTTAATATGTTTTCCGAAAACGAACAAAAGTCTTACGAGTTTGGGACGACAAGAGGGCAAGTCATTTTTTATTTTGGGGTGAACTAACCCTTTAAGACCCTTTTAAATTCAAACTGTTGCTTCCAGCTAAATAACCCAGCCAGTATCTGTATTAATGCTTAACGAAAAAGTCCATCTCCCGTTATCCTCCCACATCAAAATCCAACTGCATATTAGTTTAGCTGATCTGCATATTTCTCACCTGATTCAGACCAAACAAAGTTTTTCACTTGAGAGAGGAGTGGTATTTTAGTTGGATGCAGTGGTTTGAAGTTGCTTTAAAATGTCTTAATGAACTTGCTTCACAGAAACACGCAACTTCTCACGTCACAGGGCACTGATGGAGTGGAGTGGATTACTTGTGGATCAGTCATGTTTTTATCAGCTGTTTGGACTCTTATTCTGACGGCACCCATTCGCTGCAGAGGATCCACTGGTAAGTGATAGAACGCTCCAGATCTATTACCATGAAGAAACACCCTCAGGCCATCCAAGATTTAAACGAGTTTTGAGTAAATTAAAGTTTTGGGTGAATTATTTATTTACAGCTGTTTTTTGCAATTGAGCTTGGTGGTACTAGTGGAGCAGAAATGATACATCTTTTGATTTGGTGAAACATGAGTTCATGAGTTCACCCTTGAAACAAATAATCAACACGAATCATTCTCACCTTGTTCTGCTCATACTTGTAGCCGATTTTCAGGGTCTCTGTGGCGCGGATCATGGCCTGCATGGAGGTGAAGATGTTCTGGTACACCAGCTTGGTAAAGCCGCGTTTGTCTTCGTCTGTGTACCCGGCACCATGGATGATACGCATCTGTTTGATGAACGTACTCTTGCCGCTCTCGCCAGTGCCTAAAACGGAGGTAAGGGTCAGAGGTCAGGCTTATGTTCAAACCCTGGATCTTAGACATCACTGGTACGGCATCCTTCAGTCTCGATCGTCCGTTCAGACGTGTGGTTTGGCCACAGTGTGAGAGCAAATCAGGACACTTGAAATAATTTAATTAACCAACAACAAAAACTCTAAATCATTCATTTGAGAGAAAAGAGCCACTTCTAATTAATGAGAGCAAATACGTGCCTGTGCGATGTTAGCTGCCAGTCCTTTTTCAGGAAGAAAAAAAAAAAAACCTACATGGCTTACTTTAACGCAAGTCTATGGGATGTATAACGGCAGTTTGCAAACCCTTGGGAGTTGCATGGATCTGAACAATTAATCGAAATGAAATAGAAATCAATATAATTAACAGTGCCTATTCACAGTAAACGCTGCTTCTCACAATCCCCATCTATGTATAAACTGCGAGTTTAACGCATGCATTTTAGAAATGCAATGTGCTGTGCAATTTTCCAATTAAAAACCATCAACATTAACTTAAATAAATAAATAAATCAGTGGGTACTTGAAGTAAATTTTTTACACGTAACAGGTTAAGCTGACAAGTAACTTGGGAAAACTCCTGGGTTACATGAATTCAATGCATTGTAATCAAAAAACGACGACAACAATAAAACCAACTAAATAATATTGACTGTCTTTGAAGCCCAGTGTACGGGTTGAACTTCAAAAGGGTTTGTATGATCTGTCACACATGTGAACTCGCCCACACACACACCAGCCCACCCTCATACTGAAACACAGATTAAAGTCAACACGAAATGACGCTCACGTTTCCAAATGCAGCAGAGTACTCAACGAGAAAGCCCTTATATAAAATATCACGAATCTCTTAAATAGCGCTACAACCAAAACACATAGTAGACGGATGAGATCAAGATGACTGTTCTGATCCTAATTCTTAAAAATAAATGGTCTTTATTGGTAATCTATGGTTCTACGAAGAAAACGTTCTTTCCAATGGAGGAAAAGGTTGTTTACATTTTTTTAAATGTTATTCACGCTACAATAAAACGAGAGTTGTTCTCTGAAAGGTTATTCAGGGGAGCGTAAGGAGTAAAGCGGCATCTTTTAAACTGTAGCCACAACAGAAAGAGGTGAAACCTTGGGTAGGTTATGGCGGGAAAACCACAGACATTTCCTAAAGAGCAACACCTCTGGCACCGGAAACGCAAACCTATCGAGAGACACCGACAAAATCTGAAGATGCAGTTTTTTTTTGCTGAACTACAAACCTCAGACAAAACATCCCCTCTCACCCCCTCTGATTTACACACAATTAAAAGCTCTTTCTCCTTCCCTCTCTCGTTACGTAACACTCCTGTTATGCTTCTCGGTTCAGCCGAGTGAGGATTTCAAAGGAAGGCTGCTTTTTCAGAATGAGAGGAGTCCTTCATCCCCTCTGTGACTGCAGGAAGTGAAGCGATCAGCAAAGGGGCACGAGCATATCTGTACAAATAAAGCCAAATCCTACTCGGTTTTTGGAAAAACGTTGAGGCTCTGAGGAATGTAAATGTGCTGCTGCAGTTAAAGCTGCTTTGAGAGATTTTCAATGCTACTTGCAGCACAAAACCTACTAGATTTTTCTGCAGCTTTTATCGTCCACCAGGCAATGCCAAGCCCCACTAACAGGTTTCCCAAACAATACCCCACCTGCATTTTTGACTATCCGCAAAAATTCGAAACTCAACTACCTAAAACTAATTTTCAATCAGCATTTGCTTTTTACATGGTGCAAATGTTATATTTTGCTCCTTAAAAGATATTGCTAGTCATGTGCAAAGCGGTTTATAATATTGTTCTTCATAACCACTTAATGGAGCACTTTATCTTATAAAAGAGCAATAAACATTCTCTTTCAACAAGAAAGGCTGCATTTAATGGGCAGGGTCAACCTTTTACAAGCTAATATTTTCTTGGTCTGATATGTTGCTTTTTAGGTGATAAAAAAAAGCCACACGATATTTCAAATCTTTTTAGAAAACCACTGAAAGTTTCACGACATTGGGCGAAGGGCTTATAATGTTATCCTCAATATATACAAATTTTTATTTTTAACAAACACTTATGATATTTTTATGTAAATGTAGAATAAGTAAACAATTTATTTTAATATAATATATTTAGTTATAATTTTTGTCTAACATTTAAAATCTTTTTACAATTTTTTAAAGGTTTTGTAGTGTCAATGCAGAAGAAAAAAATAAATAAAAAATGGCAATTACAATACAGTTTGACTTACAGAAAGAAACACTATAGTGCGCTTACTGCAAATACAAAAATGATTCTGCTCTTCACAATCATACAGGTCAAATTCAACAATCTCTCTGCAGATATTACAAGTACCAAATACAAACTACGGAAATCAAGTATTTTAGGAGAAGCCAAAAGAGAACGTTATTTTTCTCTTTTCTCTCAGTGGATTCCCGCTAATGGAGATCACCATTAAACGCGCTGATTATGTAGCACGTTCAAAATGGAAACACATTAAGGAGTGATGCATTAGACAACTGAAGTGGCAACACCCGAGGTTTAACCCAAAGAGAAGTGTACAGCGCTTTTCAAAAGCAAAACGAAGAGTTCAACCCAAGCTGGTTTTTAATGGGTCAGTGCTGATTATGTTATGACAGGGCTCAATCCCTGGAGAGTCAATGTGCTTCATATCAAACAGGTCAAACAGCATTTGCTTCCCATGCTAAACAGATGCAAATCCAACTGCATCAAATTACAGTATCCGAGCATCGATCAAAACTCGCATGCAAACCGCAAAACACGGTTTAATTGTTTTATCTTTCAGCTGAGCGGTTTCTAATTGCATCTTTGCGCAAAAGCAGAAAATGTGTTTTTGCTGCCCGCACGACCAGGAAATGTCCTAAACACAGAGAGCATGCGAAAAGGGGATTTACCCGATCACGGGAAAAATAAATAAATAAAAAAAATAACCAAATATAGGGATGCATTAATGCCAAGAGACTCCTGGCTTATTATAAGATGTCCATTAAAATGCCTTTTTGGGGAACAGATATATCAGATTGGGCTCTAATGGCCAATGATTTATTTCAGGTAGCAAAGAATTTTATAGATATGTCTGATGTTTTTGAAAGTACCAAATGAGTATGTGACTCATTCTCATTTCTGAACGTTTCAGTCCTGTCGAGCAAAAAATAAATCCAAAATTGTATCTTAAAGACAGTAAAGAGATTAAATGCAGACTTCATATCTCCTGCTCCTGTAATGTTTAACCCAAGAAAAAAAAAAAAAAAATCCCAGTTTCTCCACAAAATCTCAAAGTGTGCTCAGATCTGCGGTAAAGCCAGAGATTTCATCAGAAACTCGAGCTTTTCTCAAAGCTGCTGTAATTCAGTTAAATTCCATTACTGAGATCTTCATTAAATATCAGTGCACCGTGCACACCTTTAACCCAAACAGACCCGTGCACAAAATACTTTCAATGAAGTGGGAAATAAAATAAAAAACTCACAAACATCCGGCATTGCTAAACAAGCTGTTCTATACCTTTATGAACTATGACTATAAAGAATGAAAGTTTGATGACAAATATTTGCAGTGCTTTGAAGGAAAAACAATCTGCATTCAAGGTTCAAAGTGCCAGTCATTGGGTTGCTATAGTAACAATGCCTCCCCTTTGTTTGTTTTAGTGCATTTGGTTTCCATCAGAAATACTACACGCATCAGCATCTCTCATGAATGAGCCGTTACAGTATGAAAAATCGAAAAAAAAAACACCTGCTGCAGTGCAACGTGAACTTTGTCACATTTCGCAATCAGATAGATGGGTACAGAAAATGAGATAAACAGATTAACAGAAGAATAGAACGGTAAATGCAACGGTACTAGGAGATAGACAAACTAGATAAACAGAACACCAGAACAACAGACGAACAAGAAATGGATGGATTGCTGGAAGGAATAAACAGGATGGTAAAACACAGAATACAGATAGAATAAACGGAGACACAGACGGATATAGATTGAACACAAAACGACAAAGAATGGCAAAATGATGGAATCAGAATAGATGGAACGACGGGTGAAACGATAGACACAACGCTAAACATAATGATAGTTGAACTTGAAAATGATTCGTTTTGATCAGTAGCTTTATCAGACTAATCGTTGCTAAAAAAAATTATATATAAAACTATGTAGACAGAGGGACAGACAGAACAAGAGTGACTCAACGATACACTGAATAATAGAACGATAGACATAGATAAATATGGTTTTGATCCGTAGCTTTTTTTCGTCACGGACTAATCGTTGCCTTTAATCGCGCTGATTTTAGCCGTGACCTCAGGCCAGAACGACACTGAACGGTCTGTACTTCTGTCCCTCACAGCGCTGCTTTCGTTCACGTCAAATTAAATATGGCGTTTCCTCCGACCGAGCTCTAAACACACTCATTCATTCACGGAGCGAGCGGTTCCTCCTCCAAACCCTTCCCAGACGAGCCGGGGAAGAGAAATAGAATAATTTAAAGCATCTGATTTATTTCTCGTGACCCTGTCACAAGATTACAACACCCCCCGACATACACTCCACCCTTCCTGCAGCCTCCCGCTTCGCGTACGAGGACGGACAGCCGCTCCTCTTAAATCAGTCGTTTAGCTGCTCTAAACAGCCGGCCCTCCTCCTCCTCCTCGTCCAGTATTAGGCATATTCATAACTCAAATGTTTCTCTATGCTATTTTTTGAAACGACCTAGAAATAAGGGGGCAGCTATTATCGTCTCCAGCCGGTACGGTGCAGGCCTGCGGTCACGCTTCGGCTTCAGTTCCTTTAAAAAACCAAACACAGGACCGGTCGGCTGGACGAGCGGCTCAGCTGGAGAACTAGGGAGGGAAAGAGTATGTTTGCACTTTTTATGGGGCAAAGAAAAGTACAGTTATGACAGAGCACAAAAAAAACAACGTCAATGGAAGCAGATACGTGACTTATCAATTTTGAAAATGTACTCGTAATGAGTGACTGGTGAATTACACTCACAAAACCAGGAAAAAAACTAAACTCAAAAAGAATAAATTACATTCTACAAAATTTGACCTTGGAGCACAAAACAAGCATATTTGTAGAAATAGACAATACAGTATGAGTCGAAATTATTGATTTTTTTTTTCTTTATATAAAACTATGATACTAAGTAAAGATCATGTTCCATGAAGATATTTCGTACATTTATTTTGTACATTTCTCTCTACATTTCATCATTTTTGATTAACAATACATATTGCTAAAACTACATTTAGACTATTTTAAAAGTGATCTCTCAAATATTAAAATGTTTTCGCACCCTCAGATTCCAGATTTTCAAATAGTTCAAGCTTTTTTTTCTTTTTTTTTTTAAACCTGGTCCTCGAGGGCTACTGTCCTGCAAATATGAGCTCCAACCCTAATCAAATCACTCCTAAACCAACTAACTAATCTGTTCAGTATTACTAGTAAGCTACAGGAGTTTGACTGAGGTTGGAGCCAAACCCCTCGGGATAGCGGCCCTCCAGGACCAGGGTTGAGATCCCCAGAAATAGTTAAATCTCTGACAAATGTGATCCTATCCTAAAAAACCCAAACCTCAATGAAAAGCTTGTTTATTCAGCTTTCAGATTATGTATGAATTTCAGTTTAAAAAAATGTACACTTATGATTGGTTTTGTGCTCCGTCACATATTAAAATACAGTTATTTTAATATTTTATTCTGTATTTTTGATCAAATAAATGTAGCCTTGGCAAGTGAACAAAAAAACTCCCTTTACTACTAGTTTCCATGCGATATAAACATGAATGAATATGTTTCATCAGCAAAAAACGGTTAATAAAACAGCTTTTAAACTAACCTAAACTAAAATAAAGAAAAAAGTAGTATCTCATCTGTCACACGCCTAGTAGTGCACATAGTATATTCTGAATAAAACATCATATTTGCGAATATATGGATTTTAGATTGCAGTTCAGCAACATTGTAATCAATGTTCGGATCTAAAAACTCTCTCATTCTAGTTCAACAATGTCCGTCTATACAATCGCCATTTCCTAGTCAACTTAATCAGGTAAAACTCACAGAATCTGGGCTGAACAGCATCCCAAAACCACTTGCCAATTCATAGTCCCAATAATTACTCCAAGAACAGTGGAAATAGAAGAGCAGTTTGGGATGTAGGATATGGCGGCACCTCGGGCTACAGCCCAGCACGAGTGGCCCGTATAACACCAGAGACGCTGGCAGCAGTTGAGCGCGCGAGCCAGAAAAGTCACTCTAATCTAGGCTACAACTGTCCCTCAAGTCCTGCAGGAGTCTCATTCAGAGACCGGCCTGAAACCGTGCGACTATGTGTGGCGGGGGGGAAAAGAGGCCAACGCACGCACAGCGAGAACCACGTGGGCGGACGGAGCCGAGAAACTGTGCTGTTGCCATAGCGACGGGCCAAACCCCCCCCCTCCAAACCACCACGTCAATCCCTGAGCGTACGTATAAAACAAGAGCACTTCTCTCTTTATCACTTCACTGCAGTCAAGCGAGGAGATGATGCTGGGAAGAGGAGGGGAGATAGAAACAGAAATCTGGTAAAAAAAAAAAAAAAAAAAAACGGGGTCAAGCGGCAAATGTGGCTCCATTTTAATAAAGCATTTCCTGCTTTACGCACAACAAGCTGCACCCACTTCCACGGCACTCCCTCCTCTGAACGTTACACTGACCCTGCGGTCAGCACAGGTTTGAATCACTGCAAACGCCCAGACCGTAAGGGGGAAGTGACGTGGCTGCTCCTGGAAAGCATGCAACTTCTAGCCAGCAGGCCTTTCGAAGCGCGCCGTAACCGCAGTGAGCCGTTTGAGGTGAGCGTATCAGATAAACAGCAGCCACAGAATTTGCATGAGAGGCAGAGATTACCTACTGAGGTTTACATGATTCAAAAAGGAAGTGCTCGGTTATTTTATTTGACTGTGTGAACTCGAATAGCACAGGCCGTGGTAAACTTTCTCCCGAAGGTCAACGCATCTCACAGCTTGACTCATAAACGTGCATTAATACGGGCTGCAATGGATCTCATTTTGCACAGATGCAATACTGGTAGACTGAATTGGTTCAGCCAATAAAGCATTTCCAATGTTTTTAACAACGACAAAATCCCATGGATCAAAAATCCAGAAATATGGGTTACTAATTTGTTGCCAATATTTATGAACTTGTTTCTTGAGCACCTTCCCAAAGGCTATATGGAAATTTAGCCTAGCGTTTGGAGGAATACATTATATTTTGAACTATATTCAAATGGAAAACGTTATTTTAAATTGCAACAATATTTAACTTTTTTTTTTTCTTATGATCAAATAAACACATAACAGATGTCTTAAAATACATAAAATATGGCTTAATGTCAGCAAGACGATGTTTAACAATGAGTTACAAGTTTCACTCATTTTAATTATTATTACAGACCTGAAAGCATTAACTATGAACTTGATGAAAATAAGCTGTTTTAATTCATTCTAATACAACCATTAATGTACAATGGTTGCACGTAACAAAAGACACTGTAACAGATGTTTGCTACATTACTGGAAAAAGAAGCCATTTAAAACCCTCCAAAATTCGACATGCTTCTGACCTTTGACACTTGATTATGCGTTTCAAATAGAAAAAGTGAAGGACAAACTAATAACAATAGTCGTGACTTCTGTCAAACTTAAACAAAAATGAGCAAAACAAGTAGGAAAATATAAGTGGTGCCTGACGGCACTAAAGTCATTACTACAAGCTGTTTTTGAGGGGTTTTGTGAGTGTTGCTATATGCCTGAGAAATTATTTTAAAAATATATCATTTACACAGAACTAACATGTCCAGATGATGGAAGTTTATTTGTAAACAGAATGCCACCATAACATTATGAGCATGATTTTACCGACACACCCTGCCTGACAACATAATGCATAGCCATATTCCTACGATCCCATAAATCAATAGAATTTGCAGAAGAACTTCATAAAACGAAGCTCTCAAGAGGCCAAAATGAGTTGGTGAAACCGAGGAATTTGTGTAAGCACCTTTTAATGTATACAAACGAAGCTACTCTTATGTCAGACGGACATGTAGTCCACAAAAATGTCTAGGCTGCTTAGCAAAAGGTTATTAATGGAAACAAAGACTATTTTACCAGCCTTAATATGCCTCAAGTGTTCAATTTGGAGCCGCCTGTCTTTTCACAAAGTATGTGGTTCCTCACACTAGTTGCCTTATGATTCCTAGTTAAAGCTGCTGTCTGAATGGAATGTAATGTTAATGAATAGCTACTTGTAGATGGGCAGCGTCGCCTCCCGTTCCCATTGCTCTTTATGAGTGATGGAGGGAAATGCTGAAAACCAGGGACACTCCATGCCTCAACGCTACTACAGGAAAACAGGAAATGCTGCAGGGACAGAGCCAATAACAATTAAAGAAGTCTTTCCATTCTACAAAAGAACAGTAACGGACATAAACAAAACCCAGATTCGACACGTTATTCTTCAAGACAAAAGCGTTGAAAAAAAATTGATGCCTGTCTGCACCAGACCAGCATAACTACGATGTCTGGCTTACCTGTAAACATCTCGAAACATACTTGAAATACGGTTAATGGCAAATTCAAACTACATAAGTCTGGGTTTTTAGAGGATTCAAGCATAATTTTATTGTTCTGTATGCATACAACAAACTAAAAAATCCAATGGGGTAAGAAAAATAAAAAAGGCAAAACAAGTTTATTTTTCCAACCCCACAGGCAAATCGTTCCTGCATAAATAAAAGCATCGTTTAAAATGTTAGATTTACTGGAAAACAAGACAAAAATACTGAAGAAAATAGTATTTTCCATGCAACGTTCAACGATGTAAATCACCATCCAAAACACAGCATATGACTGCTGGTCACCAGCATAAATGAGCTGCCCACAACACAGGATGTTGAGTTAGAATGACAAGAACAGGACTACAGTGAACTGTAGAAATTCAAAGAAAGTGAATACTGGTGATGCATTCTCAGAAAATGAAGTGCTCTTCAACTATGAAACACGAAAGTGAATGTATTAAATATGGTAAAACATCAAACTAATAATATAATATAAAATAATCTCCATCAAATTATTATTATTTTTTTTTTTAAACAAGATTTTAAAAATCAAGCCAACATTTCAACTATGCATTGACAAACGTAGCTTTTTTAAATAAAAACTGTAGCTACATAATTTAATTTTCTAAACATTTGAATTCTTTTTCATTCTTAAAGTACGTAAACTGATATAGAAAAGCCATTTTCAATTCAATTGAAGCACAAACCTTGACATCAAACCTGTAGATGAACCACCAAGCATTCCTCAAATTACACCAGCAATAAGCCAATGGTGAGGCAAACCATGCCAAGTTCAATCTCTTCATTATACTAAAATGATTGGGATGTTCACGGTCAGTCATCGGTGATCAAGCCCCGTTTGACTAGTGACCGAACGTTTGCTACTGACGAGACTGCCTGTATTCCACATCTACTCGCTAAAAGCTCCCATTCTCTCGTCGGTTCCTACCCTTTAGTGGGCTTGCGTTTCTTTGGCCTACTTTGCGAGGAAATTGATCCGTTAAATGTGTCAAGGATAAGAAAAGGAAAAGCGTGTACGCATGCAACGCGGCTGACAAGAAAGGCCATTCAAGGTTTGCAGTGCATAATTAGATACATGGTCACCGTAGTCATATTTTTTGGCCGCCCAATTTCTGTTTGTTGCATAAAGCGGCTGAGCTTGAGGAGAAGAAAATTGAGGAAATGAATGACATGCGAGTGCCATCCATCCCTGCAGGTCTCTGTGGCGTGGTTGGAGAATGGCACCTGTTCTATAAATACTGTCACAAGGGGAGCAGCGGGCGAACTCAGGCCAGTTAACCTCCTTGAAGAACTTCATCAAGGATATCAGAGAATAGGTCTATAAATACACGCGTGTCAGAGAAAACGAGATTCTTTACATAGACATCTCACTGCAAGACAGGTTTGGGATGGAGATATTCACAAATTTCTCTGAGCATTGTGAAGGCAAGGCACCACAGGCTTGCATCACTTCGCTTTCACTCAGCTCCCCTCCGAGACCTCCTGGCCTCGTTCGGCCATAGGCGTCGTGTGCGGCGGCAGCATGTGCATTCTGACAACAGCGCTCTCTACAGGCCGGTTAGGATGCGGGGCTGCTTATGTAAGAGGAACAGCAGGGAATCACAGCCAATTAAAATTCAGCCTCATTAAAGAGTAGATCACCTACCGTTAGGGACACTTCAGGATTCCACTTACCCGCTGTCATGCAAAACTCTGATACAGGCCAGAAAGGACTCACAGAAGAATGAATGTAGGCAGGATAAATATTTACAAAATGCCAGGGCAGATTTTGTGAGGGTGCATTTGAGACCTTTTCCACAGGTGCGCGAAAATGTACTTGCATTATACGTATATACAAAGTATCTTGATAAGTGTTGGTAGGCAGCTAGAAAGCTGTTGTACAAAAGTCATTTTAAGGAAAGTCTGTTCACTCGGCCACCATATTTGGAAAATCTCTGGACAGCTCAAACAAGACCAAGTCTTATCTAAATGAATGGGGGAATCCTAAAGTCTCAAAAGCAGCTCACAATTAAATTATATATTTCAAATCAGCAACAAAATCTGAAATTACCTGCTCAACCAATGTTCTTTCTAATGCCTAAATAGCGTTTAAAAAGCTTAGACCATCCGATGCGCAAGCATAGCTCCAACGAGTTTTTAACCGCGCACGCAAGTCTCAGGTTTCTATGGGAATCAGAGCTTCTAACGGCCGCTGCAGTGACTTTTAACAATTGGCGCTCTCGTTTAGAAATGTGCGTTGCACTTTCTCCCATTCAAAAGTAAAGTAAAGCATCTTTGTATTTCTCTAGTCTTCGGTTGCACTTTGGTAATCCCGAGTTCAAATCCATCCTCCCTTCTAAATAAAAAAACTAAACAAAAACATAAAATGATAAAAATAAATCCTTAACAAAAACTGAATATCTGGATAAATAGAGAAGCCCAAAAAAATCTGTCCAAACCTAGTTAGTCCATGTCATAATACAAATGTAGACTGCTGCTGAAACTGTGCCACAAAGCATATGTCAACTGAAGTTCCTTTTTTCCTGATGTCAAACAAATATACAAACCACTTCCTAACACTTATAAATATGTCATCAAACCTACAACAGCTGACTAAAACAACAACCTGGCGTCCATTATCCCAGTCAAAAAACTATGTGTCATGCTCAATATTTATAAACAAATTGCTCATGAGGTCACTGATGACCAAAAGAGGCAGAATCTTCACTTTTAAAGCTATCTTCAAAAAAAACCCATTACATTCAGAAGTGATTTGCAGAATTCAATTAAATTTGACTGACATAGAACACAGGATTTGATTAAACTAGGCAGATTATAATGAATTACTATTTACTGAAATTTCAATAAAGTGAAACTTAGTCAAATTTTTATTTCAAAGTTTAAAAGAAAAAAATGTAAGATCTGACGTTTGAAGACTATACAATACTTATAATCCATATGTTTACTCACCAAACCACACTGTACCATTAATTTTCATTCTATAAAAAAAAAACTAACATCATACATATTTGAAAAGGTATAAGGAGGAGTAATAACGGCAGAATTTACATACATTACGGAATGAACAATCATTTTTTAAAATGCCTGTTGAATCTCTTGGAATTCAATACATTCCACTTCCTCTTATTTGAATCTTAAATACACGTGAAAGTGAGGCTGAGACAGTCTAACAGATTGAATGGGCTGACAAAATACTGCCATCAATTTAGCTAAATGTGAATCTTGGAGATTTTTATTGAGTATCCTAGTTCCTGGTAGAGATGAAAAAAAAAATAAAAACATCATCTCAATGAATGGCACTAACATCCAGCAGAGACCCACTGCTCACCAAGCGGGTGGTTTTGTGATAAACTCGGTCTATCAGCTCTCCTAACATGGACAGGAGTGACAGGAAGCAACCCTCCAGCTCTAGACGGGCATGTCACAGCGGCTCGTCACAGAGGCACAGTCATGACTGCATTGCCTTATTTGATCATGACGGATGTCACAGCACGTTCACATATCCATTATGCCCTGCGACGGTGGGTCGCAATCAAACAAAAGCCCTGCGCAGACACCTGATGCACATGCCGGCCAAGAGTTTCATCACCTGCTAGGTGGAAGTCCAAAGTGCAAATCCTCTTGTTTGCACTGGCCATGGAAACCACCGTAAAGCCTTGCCTGGAAGGGCCACTGATCGGAGAACAGTTCAAGTGTTGCTCTGAAAACAAAGCAGGGTTTCGTTAAAGGACTGCTTATAAAAAAAAAAAAAAAAAAAAAACCCAAGACAGATGTGCCCTGGGAGCACCTCAATTGAAAGTGAAAGCGTGTAGAAGCCAAGGCCCTTACTGAAAACATGATGTGGCCATCAGAAGCTAAGTTTAATCTTCAGTAGGACAGCCAGGAACGGAGCACTCCAGAACAACTGCTACCAATGCTAACATGCTGTCAACAATGCAAACTCGCACCAAATCAGCAGGCCATTTTTGGTACGTAAAAAGCAGAAATCAAATCGGCTGGTTTTGTGGTTCACATTCATCTGTGACACTGGCCGACCTACCCTTAAAAGAAGAGGTTTAGCGCAAATGCGGCGAAACTATAAAATTGCGCTCCACTCATACGCATGAGAATGAAAATTTCACATTCTGCTGCAGACCAAAGTTTAAACTCTGACGCGTGAATCTGTATAACAAGAAGACTTGTGACCAACAGAGGATCTAAACGTCACAGACTGACCTCTTGGCTTGTTTAGTTTATTTCATTAAACCGAGACATTACAAGCAGGACTAAGAAAGTACATCTACACATACATAAACACACAAAGAATAAATACTACACATTTATCACAACAAAAAAATATCTCTGAAGTAAAATAAATTTTACATTAATGACTTAAAATTAGAAATGTTGCCTTGGAAACAAAAAAAAAAAGTTAAAAGTTAATTAGTAAAATTGCAAATCTAAAACTGAAAAGCTATACATAAGCATTAAAAAATAGAAATTAAATGAAAACATAACTACAGAATTTTAAATAAAAGCTTATTCAAAACATGAATAAGTGCTATAACATGTAGAAGGATACTAAAATGACAACTGCAGTGTTGGATGCTTGATTGGGGATTGATGATTAAAACTGCTGCAGCGGTCATTCAACTCATCATTATAAAATCTTCAAGGTTGAAGCCAGAATAGTGCAAGTACGTCACCAGAGACCCTTATACAACTTCTCACTTCAAACCATTAACTAGTAATAAAAACACGCAGCCCAGTGCAAAAAGCCCTGCACCGGTTACAGACCAGAACCACTTCTATAATACTGTCTGTTCCAATAGAGGATACTTCATTTTGGGGGACGAATTGTAGCTTTAATCTGTTTTGACCAAGTACAGAGACTGACAAGGCCCAGTGCACCTGGCCCTTCCATAGCCTGATAAGGGCTTCAGGGCAGACCGGGGGCAAAACAGACCGCATTGACAGCGGAAAAGGGTGGAGTGGCCAGCTCAGTGAAGCGAGAGACAAAATGAATGGCACTGGCAGGAAGTCGTGGCCCTGTCAAACTAAGCCGTCGAGAAACTGGATAAAACGGACTCTTTACAGAGCGGGGGTCAAATGGGTGAAGAAGAGGATTAGGACGAGTTACAATACGACGACTAGAACGAGTTTGTGAACGAAATTTGAACTAGGCCAAACATCTTATGCCCATACGATAGCATTATGCAATACGCGATATATGCAATAATGAACAGTCCATTAAATCCACTACAACATGCTTGTCCATTTATTTTCAAGTTGCATGGGTGAAAGCATCTCATAAAACGTGGTTCATAAAACACAGTTAACATTAACAGTATGATTATATCATCAGGAGAACATCTCCAATATTGAGAGCATGCATGAGACCACAAGATCTCATACGTGGATCCCATAAGATGGCAGCAAGATGCAGCATATTTTTGAATGCTTCTTGATTGCATAATTAGGAATCTCTGGGAATTTCTTAAATGAGCAATCAAGCTTGATGGTGTTTTGTTGCTACCAAACTTTTGAATGTGTATAACCTAAAAACTTCTGAGAAGATTGAAAATGCTCACCAACACAGACTAACCTCTTAATACACCAAATACAAACTTTTTTAACTGCAGGGAAGTTGACCAGAATATTTCGACATTAACATTTTAATATTTTAAAACATCATAACCTATTTTTTTCCCAGACCTAACAAACCTTTACAGTACCTAAACCTTTATCTCCAGAAGCAAGCCCAATCTCCTGTACTTCCCGTTAAGGTTGGTTAAAGACTAAAAACTATACTACTTTATTTTCAGAGGTTACACAGAAAATATGTCCCTCTGTGCAACTGAAATGATTTAATATCTCCCATTGTGAATGACATAACCAGATTTCAGTTCAAAAGGTCACAGCTACGTAAAAACTCTGCTTTCAAACAATATAAACAGCACATTACTAGAGCGCAGAAAACAGGAAATTTAAAAACCTACATTTTTTTTTGCAAAAACATTTATTGTTAAACCATCAACCTTAGAAGAAAAAAATCTGCAATTAAAATGTTTGCCGTTATTTAAAATTTTGCAGCCCACTGAAAATAGAACAGCGAACAGGCTATAAATCTGAAACAGAAATCTTTTTTAACATTATAAATGCCTTTATCAGGTACCCTTGCTAAATAAAAAGTATTACATTTTTCCAAGTTCCAAGCTTTTGAATAGAATAGTTTTTGGAATAGAAAAGTTTTTGCTTCTGCTTCAGCCAGAAAGAAATGGTATAAAGCGCTTTGTGTGGCGGCAGAAAAATCAACAAAAACTGAAAAAAATGTTGCTGGAGACGGGCTTATTGAAAATGCAAACTCATTCTCTGCCAGCAGGAGGCACCGAGTGTTAAAACTAGCGGTTTCTCCAGTAAGGACTTTATCAGAAACTCTACTTTATCAGATAAAACAAAAAAATCTCTTTAAACCTTTTCTGAAGACTTCTGAAGGTTCTCTTCAGAGATACATTCATATAAACACCCCCCCTTTTTTCCACCAAAGTGCCATTGTGGCCAATTGAATTGATATTTAATATATGACATAAAACGGGTAAAATACAGTTAAAATGTTTTCTAGGCAAATTATTTTGTCTAGAAAACATTTAAGCATAGGAATATTCCCAGAGACAATGCTCTCATACGTCGAAGATGAAAGACAAGATAGCACATACTTGACGTAAAATCAGTGCATATACACTGTAAATATATTTGAAATATCACCCAGCCCTACTAATAACCACATTTTTTTTTAAAGCTTAACCATCTAGACTAAGCTGTTTTTACAGAGCGAGACGCTGGTTAACACAAAGCAGCTATAGTATCAGCAACGGGGCAAATATGTGTTCACAAAGCCTATTAAGGTCTTGGCTAATCCAGACTAGCCAAGACTTATCCAGAGTTAGGCTGACAGTTTTAACTTATTTAGGATGGGCCATTAATAGGATGAC
>NW_025048446.1:802500-972500 GCF_018831695.1 Puntigrus tetrazona | reverse complement strand
TTTATGTGCTTTAGACGGGATCCGAGATCACTTTATACCCGCCAGAGCTCTGCCAAGCCTCTGTTTCCAATAGCAACCGTATATATGTGCAGCACAGAGACTTAGAGAGTTCCGCGGGGAACGCAGAACTTTCTCTCGTCATCTGATTGCACAGCGGGAAGTTTGCGATCTTACCACCCGAGCAGGAACGGCGCCGAATGCCAGGACTCCGTCTTCGTTTGCTCGCGCTGAATCTGTGCGAAGCCTAGGCTGGGCCGAAAACCTTCCTCTCTGCTGCAGCTCTAAAAACTCATTTTGCATTTTCAGGTGCTCTCCTGAGTGCTCTTAGGAGGGGTAGAAAAGTTCCAAAGTTGTTTCTGGGGCGGTATACTTTTAAAAATGACTGTTTTAGGGACCGATGCGCATCGTTTAGTGCTAAAAAGTGTGCATTTTTTTAAAAAGCGGTAGCTTTTGTACCTTTTATTCTAAAAGAATTGGTGCATTCAACAGCATGGATGGTTTAGATTGACACGAGGGAGCATAAATAATGACATTTGCATTTCGTGATTGGATGATTTCGTGATTCTTTCAAGCTTTTAATTCGTGCCAGCCATCACAACCTTGGATTATCTTCACATCATAGAATGGCGGCCGTCCTGCCTTTTTTTTAAGCTTTTAAAGACGATGGTTTGGAAAACCCCAACACTTATCGCCTGTGATCATACACCGTTTCTGATGTAAAGGTCACAGGGTCGTTCGTGAGAAGGGGTGACCCTTGAGAGGGAAGTATTATTAGTCAGATCCATTGTTCACTTGATTTGGGCACTTAACCCCTGGTCTTCCTCTGGGATTTCCTCTACAATTAATGCACCGAACGTGATGCAAAAATATTTGCTTATCGAGACATTCGTGCTATCAGAGCCTTATTATTTTGGGAAATAAATGGGAATTTGGGCCTCACAAACTATATATGCAACACTGAAAAGACAATGTACAACAAATGATTTATGTTCTATTCTATCTGCAACCGTAGAAGGAAATGTAAAGTTGTAATGTAACTCTGCGAGAGTTTTGCTGAAAACTGATGGCATAGCCTACGGTGAAAAACACTAGACATTTATCAGTGATGACACCAGACTTCAACGAAACAGCAAAACCTCATCTACGTCAGCCAGCTTGATAAATTTACCTCGCTGACAGAATTGGCGAAACAATATAAAAACAACGTCGTGTTCATCATCGATGCTGACCATTGGACCATTATTGGACATAACTAGAGGCCCGTCCGATATAAAAGAGACGCTGGGTCTTGTCACCAGTGCATTATCGGTATTTTACATTTATATTTAGACGTTCAGCAGATGCTTTCATCCAAATCGACTTACAAATGAAGACCACGGAAGCAAAACGGCAAGCGCTATAACAAATCGCTGTTAGCTTAACGTTGTTTAGTGAGTATTTTCGTAGTTTCTATATGGGCTTGTCCCAATTGCTATCCTTAAATAAGCGATAACTACACCAGTTTTGGTGCACATAGCAGCTCAGCGTTTAGCTAGGTTAAAACGCTCATCGGGATTAGGAATATTCCCACGCGCTTCAGCGAGACACGGCCACACAAATACCCAGAGTGCTCAGCGTCTTCTATTCTTGATGTCAGGATTACTAAGACAATTCTCACACCAGGGACGGTCGCGCGCCAAAGACCAAAACGCTTCTGCTTTCGTAGCATAAATCGCATTTCAGAGAACCTTTCATCCCCGTAGTTCTGAACACGCTCGCAAAAAATCCCTGACAGCGTGTTTTTGACAAGTTCGCAGTTATCTATCGCAGAGAGCGCGGGGTGGACGGGGGTCCCGCGGTGAAAGAAAACAGTGGGGCATCTCTGGTATCTTGCCTTTTGCAAACCCAAGTCAGTAATTAAAACCTCCTTCCTTCTACATCAGAGTCGCAGATTGAAACTAACCAAGAGGCCCTTCGCAATTAAGATGCACAGATCCAATTAAGAGAGTGATTAATTGCCAGGGAGGGGATTTAAATAGGAACGGCGGCAAACGAAGGCACAGCGGTCGGTCCTGGAACGGGTCCGCTGGCGGCGAGAATGAAATCAAAGACATAATTGTCCAGCAACAGGAGGCTGAAAGGTTATGGCTTAAAAGGCCGAATTGAACAAAATCTACTTAAATTGATTTTTATTCCTTATAGCATTATAGGAACGAACTCTCAACAATTCCTCCAAGAACTAATGATGAGTTACGCCATATTAACTTCATAGCTCTATTCTTACTGTATGTCAACTGTTGTCTTCGAGAAAAACATTCGAGACGGAGCTGATGACTCAACAGAGACCTGCACCGAAGGCTCATTCACGCCAATGATGATGATAAAGGTAACCAGAAAGTGGCTGCATTTAAATAAACTAATTTAGCTGAGCTAAATTTATTCCAATGTACCTAAAATAAATTATTTGCAAAAAAATCAACTATAATTGGTTGAGAATGGCCTCAAGTCTCTTAAGCTGCTTGAATATATCGGTTATTATATTTATGACTCGCCATCCTAATTTACAGGTGACTTCTGTTTGTCAGTTTGCATGAATTTAATACATAAATGAGATAACTTGTTTAGTCTAAACTTGTTCTTATGAACAAATGGCACTTGTTTTTTTGGAAAATGATACTGTAAAAATGGATTTGAACTTCTATCACATATAAGAGCACCGTAGCTCAATATGTTAGAGCATGTGCGCTTACTTTAAGCCAACATTACATGCTTAAATATGTTTCATAAAGCCATTTTTGCGTTCATTTATTCAGATAATGAGAGTAAGTCTGTGCTCCTGAGAGCCGGTGCGCCATTAAACTGCAAGAAGCTCGTCGTATCGGGTCCCTTTCATACAAATGATTGGAACCAAGGACAGAAAACATCGGGTCGTGATAAATATTTGGGGGTCGAATCGCTGAGAAGCGTGAGCACTGGTAATAATGATGCAAACAAACAAGCGTCATCGCTCATGTTAGAAATCAGGATGTGAAATATAATGTCAGAGTTGTTTGTCATCACCATGGAGCTGATTATCCGCACAGATAAGTCATACCTGCAAATAGAAACACCGTAATTACGCGGCGTTCCTGGCAAAGCGACAGGAAGAGGGCGAAGGAAGGAAAGCGTGAACTAAAAAGCAGACTCTAAACACACACCTGAAGCCCGGTCAATCTCTCTTACCTTTAAAATGCTAGGTGTTTTACCACAGGTTCTCCATTTTAACTTCGACTTTGGTTTCTACTTTGTTTCTCCTTTAACATCTTCAAGCAAGCAAAACTAAACAATCGCTGAAATTCTATGGGTTGTTAAAATTAAAATGAATTTTGTATGGATGGTAACACATCCATACAAAATTGGCAACAGCTATTATAGTTAACTATAACTAAAAACACGTTGAAATTGAAGTTAAATGAAATAAAATCCAAAACACTTATTTTATTTGATCTAAGTTGCCAAGGCAACATTTCGTTTAGCTGAATGTACTAAAATAACTAAAGGCCTGTGCGCGCCAAAAATGATATCTATAACTATATAGTTATAAAAATCATTCACAGTATTAAATGATAGCACTCCACACCACAGCTACAATGACAAAGGCACAGAGAAACAATATCTTTTAGAGCTGATGAACCAAATCCTGCTATAACAAGCTCAAGAAGTTAAAGCAGACAGCAAGCTGGGCTTAGAATAATATATTATAATTATCATATTATAATATATTTATCTTTATAGTTTGAGTTCTTGTGTGAACAGGCCTTAAAACGGAAATAAAAAGTAAGAAAATGATATTATTAACAAAAATGTACTGACAAAAAAAAAAAAAAGATATAATAAAAATAAAATAATAATCATAAAATTGGCAAACAGAATTGCTTATCTTTTAACTCAATTAAGAAATAAAAATGAATTCAAAATAATACTAATAATAGTACAGTATCTTAGTGATACTAAAATAATATTGATAATTTGGTTTTAGAAAAAAATGAATTCTGAAAATATATTTGTATTTATATATAATTCATTTGACTTTTGTTTCATTATAATAAAAATTAGCATTATAAAATGGGAAACTTGAATAGTAAACATAAAACAACTCAACATTACAATAATTTTTTTTTTTAAAAAGTGTTAATATATTGAAATGGATTAAAAATCAGCATTATAAAATGAAAAGGATGTATAGCCTGTGTAGATTTTAGCCTATCTGAGGTTCAACAAAACAAAAGATAAAACAACTCAACATTACAATAAATAATAAAAAAAGTTCATATACTGAAATGGATAAAAATGCTCATTATAAAATGCATAGATTTTAGCACGTATAGATTTTTTTAGTATGTATAGATTTTAGCACAATACTAATACTAAGACTTATCTACTTAATAAAATACAATAAAATTACAACACATTAAAAAAAGCGTTTACAAAAAATAGATTTGCCAAATCCGAGCACGACTTGAAACTCTAGACACGTTTAATGATTGGTGGTGTTTTTTTCAGAAGATTTTGAAAGTTACAAAATAAAATCTCCATTCGCCCTACAGGGTGAAGAATTGAGACACGGGAGTGAAAGCGCTTCTTCTTTCCTGCAGCCGGTGTTGACGGGAAGCGTGGGAGTGAGGGTTTCTGAAGGTGATGCGAGGAACCGTGTCAAGCCCCGGAGGTTCAGGACTGCTCCTCCAAAACACCTTCAAACCCCTCACCGTTCGCTGTCCACCCCCGTGCTGTCAAATCTCCAAATCTGGAGGAAAGAAAAAAAAATCTGAAGCCGTATTTCATTTTTTTTTCAGCATTCGACCATCGCGGTCGGTAATAACCTGTAAACGCAGGCCGATTCCAGAGAAACTTTACAGCCTCCTCCTACCGTAAATAACCATTACTGCAAATTACTCTGCGAGCAAATTGTGCTCGGTGGGAGGTGCGAGTTGGAGAAATGTGATATATTTTGTTATTTTCCCGTCTCTCCGCGGCACACACCGAGTGCAGAAATTGAAAGTTGCCCCAGCGGCTGATTCTGGCAGATAAAACGGCTGCTGTTTACTCTCTTTTCTACCGTATGTCTGTAAAGGGGAACGCAACGGCTCTGAATGAATCGGTCGTGACTGAAGTGGCATTTCGGAGTGGCTTTTGTTTCCGTAATTGACTTCAGCGCCGGAGAGCGGCGTCGCCTGCCGTCTCCGGTACCGGGGTCAGTCTTAGATAGTCGATGCAACATTGACCGACCGGATCTTATCAAAAGAGAGGAAATATTGATCACGCGCTTCCGCCACGCAGCGCCAAGTTCATCGGTTTTAACTAGCGCTATTCCTTTGTGAGGTGGCATTTAGATGGATTGATCCCTCTGTAAGTCGGCCGCGCGAGAGAAAGAGCCACATTATTGAGATGGTATTATGTAAGAGAGTCCCACGAGCTGAAGAAATCCATCGCAAAAGGTTTTAATCATGCGCAACATGTGCATCGGCACCCGGCTAGAGGCGCGGGTTCGAGCTTCCTGGAGGTGAAGCGGACCGAGATGGGGCTGGGCAAATCTGTTCATTAATACGGGCCGCGTGGAAAGAGTGTGTTAACCGCGGAGGCATCCTTTGATCATGAAATGCGCGGAGAGGGAGAGAGAAGTGGGCGGAAAGGTAATGAGAGCGTGCCTGAGTCAACTGGACTTTCAATCAACTCTCTCTGAAGACCTTTCGCACTTCTGCCAAATATTCTTGTTAAAAAAAAAATAAAGCTAAGATTTCTTGGCTTCATCAAGGGCACCGAGAGCCATTTCCAGATGGCACGAAAGTCACACAGAAACAGTGGGAAGAATCATTCGTTTGCTCCAATATGCAAAAGCAGCCAGAAGGTGCAATAAACTTTATATAAATGTGATTTGTTTCGGAGCTTAAAATGCTTTCTCATATCCCGGTTTAACTGAATAAAAGAAGATGAGGGGATCGTTTTGAAGTGTAGCTTCTACGTCACGTGATATTCAGTGCAATTCCAAATCATAAGAAGCATATATCTATATATATATATACACACATACAGAGAGAGAGATAGATGGATAGATAGATACCAGCTGTTTTCACATGAAAATATATTCATAAGAGTTAAGTTTTGTGTCTGTATTGTGTCGTTGCACTGCGTAGGGACCCTGTGAATTGGAACGCAGCAATTATTATTTCAATTCCATTCGGTGCCGTTTATGGCCAGGATATTACACACTTCACATTTAAATCACCACCACCAAGGGGGAAAATTGGATTTCCAAAGAGGAATCTTGAGGGGAAATAAAATAGTGGTAAAAAATATCAATTTGAATTCCTATTATAATCTTTTGACCTGTTAAACGACTGCGGTGCTCTTTTTGACATTACTTGGACGTGACGCGTCGAGCGCCAGTCCGCATTCGAGGAAACGGCCGCGTGATATCACGAAGAGAGTTCATCGGCGTCATCTTCGAGAAAGTCGGAACGGTAGAAGTTGACGCGTCAGAGCGCGGTTCAGGGAAACGTTTCCTCATCCACGGCAAGTTTTAATTAACAGATCAGACAAATCTTTTGAGAATTATGAAAAAGGCAAGAAAAATACTTGGAAATGCTCCTGACTGACTGGTGTTACATCAGAAAAAAAAAAGTTTAAAGGAGAAAAGCCAAATTGATAAAACTACTGAAGACGGGTGTAAAAAACACACGAAAGAACAAATATCTTTGATATCTGAAAGGTTTCCCACAGACAGCAAGAGAAAGTTGAGACTCTTGCTTCTTCTCACCTGCTTCTCAGATGTTTCAGGTGAGTCTCAGCATCGGCTGAAAATGAATTCAGATATCTCTCATCAAATAATGTCATTTTATCCACATAAAATGATATTATTCGATTGCAAATAATGCAATTATTTGATATGGTTGCAACTGCATTTCTTGTTTCTGTTTCTCCAAAGGCATTTCATAAAACTCGGGTAAAACTGATTCTTAATCATTAATTATTCCTGTTCTTGTTTATGCATTTTCTCTTTCTGTACTGTCTAAAGACTATCTGTTGCCCATTGTGTCCTCTTTTGACAGCACGGTCAGTTTCTTTTTATTTTTCTTGTTGTTACTGATCATACTCGGACTGGTGTATGCGAGGCATCTACGAGCTATTTTCATTAATAGCGCCGAGAAATATTACATGCAAACAGTGGCCAATTAGAGCGGGTATGAACTGTAGAGACGAACCCCCACTGAGGACAGTCTCTTAGCGTTCACACGCTGCACTGGTGCTGCGGCGATAAAGAAAGAATACATGGCAACAACACATCTGAACTCCAGAGAGGGGTCTTAAAAGCGAGGGATTAATCTTCTGAGCGGAGATGCTTTCATCATTTGTACACGCGCGAGTTTAATGACGCTTCTGAATGTAGAAGGCTAAAGCTGCGCGCCGTGACTCACGCAAAGCATGGAGAATTGGAGCCATGTAGATGGAGACCCGAATTAGAAAAGGCTTGATCAATGCGTTTTCAGTAGCCTGGGTGATTGCATTTCTGCATACAATTCAGTTTTAACTGTATTAAAATGATCTTAAACCAGCTTTAGCAAACCGGTTTTAGCTAACCAGCTCAGACTGGTCTAGTTTGGTGATGTTTTGACAAACCACCTTAAACTAGCCGAGACCAGCAACAGTCAGTGTGCAAATATAGATTTAATTTCTGATGTTATGATAGCAAAGAGACATTTAATGCATGAAAATAAATGAATCTGTGATAGAGCTGTAATTTTATCTCTCTTAATAACTTGCCTCACCGATATAACAGTTTCCTGCTCTCAGCATGCGTCTTGTTATACCGTGTGATTTCTTTACCAAATAACATTGCGAACCACACATTTGGCAACAGGGGATGCGATTTCAAAAGTAACACTAAAATCAACGACAAGAAGCTACAATTAGCCCTAAGAAAACATTGGTTTCATTGAGGGGAAGCGTGTGGATGCTGAGTAATTGTTTGACTGCCGTTATTGCTCTCCCATGTTCCTGCACCCCGGCTCTTTCTCTTCCACATCACAGCTGGTGTCTGTTTCGGTCCTGTCTTGAGCAATTAAAGCACGCACGCATCTACCTCGCTATCTGAAAGAAGACGTAGCACTGACTTATGTTGTTGTTGTATTATGGCAAATAATAAGACACTAACCCAGAACAAGGACGCACTGTCCCGCACACTCTCCACACACCGTACAGAAAATGTTAAAGTATATTGTAAATGCAGCTTCTGCATACATTTGGGAGTAGTTTAACGCAATTTGAAAACTTACAATGACTAAAAACATTACAATACGGTATCTTAAAATCATGCCTGAGAAACTAAGCTTCTTGTTGTAAATGCAACTTGTGCATGTAGGAATAGTTCATGCAAACAGAAAATGTCGTAGGAGAGTTCGTTTCTTTATCAGAACAGTCATTTTTAAAGCATTACGCCACTTGCTCACTAATAGATTCTCTGCGGTGAATGGGTGCCGTCACAATGAGAACCCAAAGAGCTGATGAAACATCACAATAATCCACATCACTGGACATCATAGCGAATCTAAAAACTGTGTGTTTGTATCTATATTACATCCTTTAGTAAAAAAAAATCTGAATCAGACCAGAAATGTGCACAGATCAACAGAAACCAGTCCGGTTCTAAACAAATACAATGGTGGATTTTGATGTGCATTATAAATAAGTAATTCAGCAAGAAGAAACAACTTCAGGTTAGGGTTAGGGTTAGGGGTTAGGGTTAGGGGTTAGGGTTAGGGTTAGGGGTTAGGGTTAGGGTTAGGGTTAGGGTTAGGGTTAGGGTTAACATCAGATGATGGATTTGTTCATCATTAATATACAGTTTCTCATTCCACAATGATTTTATCAGCTTGTTCTGACGGCACCCATCCACTGCAGCGGGATGATATAGATCAGTCAGAACCTAACATTTCATATTTTACGAAAGTTAAGCAAACACACATAAGCAGAAATGTATTATTCATGATGGAGCTGCGTGGCGGGTTTTATGACTCCTAATTGTCCTTTTTTTATTTTAAATATCTTAGACAAACCACATCCTAAATTCTAGTTTTATATTGCTCATTAGCGCAGTAACAAATGCTCTCAGTAACCGTCTAGTTCACCAGTTGCATGAAGGTTTTGATTTCCAACACATTAATTTGTATCCCAGCTCGAAAGACTGACGGGAGCGAGAAACGAGCTTCATTTGAAAATAATTCTTTATCTTTGAAAAAATAAAAAATAAAATGTTGCTCACCTCTCATACATGGCTGTGATATCTCATTAAAGCCTTTTAGCTCTTTATAATACCGTCTGGGAGTTCAAGAGTGAAAAATAGTTATAAAAAAATAATAATAATGGCTGTATGAGAAGGTCTGGCGATATTGAGCGGGTCGCTTTGCGCCATTGCTCACGTTTTCACGGAACCGCATGTTTCTAATCTGTCGTTAGAAAAAAATATCACGTCTCCGCAATCTCTCTTGAGCACATGGGGTCTGGCTGGGATGATCATTTTTTAGAAGAAAGTATCAGACTGTTTCACCCGTTTCTGAGAGGTTGCGTTTCAAAAACGAATACGGACACAAGGTTTAATTGAACCTCAGGTTTGTTTGGGTGTCTGGTCTTAGTTTGATTGCTTGCTGAGGCAACCATCGCTTAACTTACATAATTGTAACATTTTCTGCATACAGTGTTGTAACTATGGCAAAAAACCGGTTACCGTGGTAATATTTTGTACTGTAAGACTACAGTAGGACAATAAACGGAATGGAAAAAGAGAAAAGTGAGAAATGGAAAAAGGATTGAGAACAACAACACGTGAAACATGCGATATGTGTGGGCGAACGCGATTCATCATCTTTAATGCCTACAAGATCTATTTTTTTCCACACTGATGACAGCAAATGTGTTTGGGAGGAGTGTCTAAGAAACCCCATCTGTCTTTATCATAACAAGACGACAATAAATACAACCACTGACCGACACGGGGGAGAGAGAAAGCACCAGAAACTTTGTTCGGTTACGAATAAAGGTCCAATTAAAAGCATCGAAAATCACATCAATCAACAAGTGCGTGATTCAACGAGTATGTGCTTCACGAAGGATGAGTCACGCGTCAAAGTTTAACCTTACAAAGTCGGCTGTATCATTTTTGAAACTTTAATGAAAGACCCGTTGTACATAATCTACTATGCCTCCTGTCATCTGATTGATATTTCATACATTCTAGGAAAGGTCTTTTAGTATGATTCGTAAATGTGTATCATTTTATGAAGTATATGCAAGAACAAGATGGACGCTTATTGGACTAGATTTACTATAAATCATTTTCAAATGTATCAAATGCCATCACCAGGCTTTGGGAGATCTCTTAATCATCACTGCATTGCATTACATATTTTGAAACTCTGATCTCTGTCATAAACTAAGCACTTTAATATCATCTCTTAAAACATTTTACTTAAAGATATAGAGCCGTTTCACTTTACAAGCTATCAGAATTTCATCTTACCATTAGGCCACACAAATATCAGCAACTACACCATAAAATCTGAATAAAATTGATCATTTCTACTTGAGTATAAGCTCTGTATTTTCCTACATGATGCTTGACTCAAGCCGTTGCATCACTTAGCTCAAGTGCTGCTCGTTGCATCTCACCCATGACTTTGTAGAAACGCATCTCAATTAATATGAAAGCGCTACATAAAGCAGGTACAGCATGGCGGTCTAATCTCTCATAGCGTTGATCTTAAAATGACACCGTTTTGAGCTCCTCTCCATCTACGAGGAGACGGAAAAGCAAGAAAGCAGCATAAATGCTCTGCTAAGCTGAAGTGGTCTTTTGAGTGCTCACGCCGTCACCTCGATGACAAGAGGAGCAATTCCCAGAACGGTGAATTAGGAGATCATCATCTCTGAAATTCTCCAGCTCAGTGGGCAGTCACTTGTGGCGTGTGAGGGGGGCGTCGCTCCTTAATTACACTAATAATAGAACGCTTTTTCACGCTGATCCCTGGACTTCTGAATCAGAAACGTGTGGCGCCGGAGCGTGGCATTGGTGCAAACTCACACCTTCAAGCTTCAGCGCTTTTCCTGATAGCTCCGCTGATTCGGTTCATTTCTTATCTAGATTTTCACAGTTTATGAAAATAAATATTGCTTGCCCATGCAAAACCTGCCACCAGGATGTGTTCCACGTGGTTGCTATAGTCCATATATATATATATATATATATGCAGTTGCTATGGTGTTCAGTGTCCAGTTGCATAAACTGCTATTTGACCAGCTAGTTAGTCTATCTAGCCCAGTCTACATTTCTGGTATATTTATAACTGTATTTTTTGTAAAAAACAATAAGTCGACGATTTAGCAGTTTATGCAAGGGATCCTATTTTTTTTAGTTTCAACTTTGGTAACGCTTTATTTTTGATAGTCCTCTATAGACATTCCATATAAACTTTGTATTTCCATGCCAATTAATAAACATACACTTTAATAATATTAGAATATTAATTCTTAACTTCTCAAGTCATCTTTGCTACAAAAACCGACACGAAAGTTTGCGCCAGTTGCACCCGCAAAGCCATGTAATACATTTTACTAAACGTCTAACTGTTCTAAAGGCAGCTTTAAAAAAATAAATAAAATAAACATATACACAGTTCTTACAATATAGCAGTAAAAAACTAAACAAAACAATAAATTATCATTTTCTTACAAATTTTCATGCGTTTAAAGTGCATCTGTGCTAAAGTACGTCAAGTTGCCCAGCTGTTTTCGTTCATTTTATGGTAATTATACCCAGATCAACAATGCATTAGTGTCAGTATCATATAATTTCATGAGATATGATAACGCGCTCGACCGATCACATCAGGTGGCCACAGCTCTCCGCTTTCTCCAGTCGCTTCACTCATTTCATTTCAGGTTAGCCGTGGAATGTGAGCGCGCAATAAGAAAAGAGCTACCAATGATAGACATTTCCTCCAATTATTGTACAGAAGTGAATGAGCGGTGAAAATGTGGAAGTGTGTGAGGTTAACTCTAGAGCTCTGGCGTTAATCACCACTTCTGCGTCTGATGTGAGCCGATGCTGACACTCTAGTAATGCCTGATTTGACGTCCACTGGTCAGAGTTTCCTGCGCTGTGTGGACGGTGAGGGACCGCTGCACCTTCATAATTGCACCCAAACCAACAAACATTAAAGCTTTGGACAGGCCCGGTACGATACTGCCCTTCCGATACTCTTTCTCTTTTACCTCCAATCTGCATTTCATTCCCTCGATCCTCCTCTGATCTTCCCCTGCGCCTGCCCTCTTCCTTCCTGCACAGCTTGTCTGATGTGCAGATGTTTCACGGTTCTGCTCCTCTGTTCTGAGACGTGCCGCGGCTGGTCAAGCTGCCTGAAACTGAGCGTAATTGACAGTCTTCTCCTTGTTCTGAATTCAATTAGCAGCAGGAAGCCAAAGCCAACATCACATACGCGCTACACCTGGCAGTTTTCATGAATGAAGAAAGAACTGGAGACAAAGCATACTGTGTTTCATAGCAGGTTTGAGTAACAATTTTACAGATATTGTTATATAACTAAACAATATAAGCTGTTGCTCCTTTAATATTGAGTGTAAGAAAAACATTTGCTGGGTCTCTAAAGCAGAGCAACCAGAAAAACATTCACAGGCTTACTTCATATATATATATATATTACGACGCTATACATTCTGAAGTGATAAATGTGACAAGACAAAACCAAAGAATCTTTGGAAAAATAATAATACTATAATAATAATACTTGTGATATGGTTTCATATGTCATATTATGTTTTTGTAACAACGATGCATACTGATTTACAGACACTTCATCAAAAATAATAAAAAATAATATAGTATTCATCGGTAATAGTCATATCTGATAAATCTAACAGTGGAAAAAAACATTGTAATAATAATAATAATAATAATAATAAATATTAGCTGTTGTTGTTGCTACTTTTATAATAACATAATAATAGCAATAATCATCAGCATTATTAATAACAGGTATAAGATGACATAAAGCCTGACATTTTTTGAAAAAATGCTTTGCATAATACTACTACTACTACTAATAATAATAATGTTTTGGTTCAACTTTTATATTGTATAGTATATAGGTTTTTTGTATTAATCATGCAACAATATTTTGTAAAATGCAAATATATATATATATATATATATATATATATATATATATATATATATATATTCATACAAACACATAGAATTAATGATTTACAGAAACTTAAAGAAGTTCAAATCAACAGTATTACACATAAAAAAGATAAAACGATGAGAACTGTTAGATAAACTGTTAGCTAACATAAGTTCTATTATGAAAAGCATCTAGTTTTAATGCATCTAACAGAATACCTCGCATTGTCGTCCATTTTTCTTGTTTATAGCCATGAAACGGCAAAACGATTGTAATCATTATCAACCATTCCATTTTAGTAGTGACTCATTTATTCTGCACACACTTACATCAATAATTTAGAGGATTCATCATTGCATTTTTCAGTTCAATATGTGTACATAGCCTCAATTTACCTTCCTGAGCAGAACAGAATCCATTTCCACACGTCTTCATTTCATGCGGGCAGTAGACTGCGACGAAATCAGCACGAGCACCCAGAACAATTCTGTTCAATTAGGTGCTTGTATGTGCTCATCACTCACTTGCTTATTAATTCACTCAACATCTCATCTCAATCTATAAATGAAAATATTTACCAAGACAGTTAAATCCATTGCGATGGCTCCATAAAATGAACTCCTGGAGGGGGGGGTTGGTGCCAATATGTGAATGAAAATTGGAAAATGGATTGTCCTCTGGCCTTATTGACAACAGAGCAGAAAATCACGGAGAAAGAGAGCATCCAGAGGTCCACCATAGTTCTCCAATGAAAGAGAAGCTCAAGGTGGAGAAATAAATATCCTGTGAGCTCTCTTCAAAAGCTCGACTCCTAGACTGAATGAAGATATATCTCCTAAGAAAAGAGATTTTGTCCTTCTGGGTGAACGCACGTTCAAATCGTACTCAGGGATTGTTCTGAATCGTTTTGCAGATGGCGCTGGAATGACTTGAAAAAATAAAAAACAACGTTGACACTCCAAAAAGCTAGCTATCAAAACCGATTCATTGACATTGACCGCACCACTAGTATTCTAAAGAAATGTTGATGTAGATAATTAAGTATTTATGTAGAGCCATAAAGATAATCCTGACCGGCCTGCATCCTAATGTTCATGTTTCGCTCTCGGCGGCACATCTCGACTCATTAGGCTGCACGCCACAGGTAAACTCATTCTCATTAGCCTCCTTTCTAGCTCACTAACATACCCGACGAACCCAGCAAACATCATAACGGCCATATCTGTTAGTGGCACGTGCTGGTTATTTGTGCGCTCCTCGTCTAGAACAGAAGATCCAGACGCTTTTAAATCTGGTGCATGCTTAAACATTTCACGTTTGTTTGGAGGACAGTGTGTTCTCCGCGGTTTACTTAAAATGGTCGTTTCAGACTGTACACAAGAACCGGCGTATTTTCGCGAGTCGTCAAGTATCTCAAACGAGCAGAGAAACGATTACTCCGAGCGATTCTACCGGCAAGTCAGACTCCCGGGCCTCTAAACATAATGAAGAGAGCACTGCTAGCCAATGTGCAAGAGTTTAGTGCAATGGTTTGTCCTGGGGCTTCTGCTTTTCTTAGAAGAATTTAATGCATGGTTTCAAAATGGACGGAAAAGAGGCAGAGCCAATGGAAAAATATAGTTCAGCCAAAAATGTTAAATTGCTGTTAACTTTCTCATCCTCAGACCAACAAAGATGTCCAAGAATGCTTCTTCTTCAGTAAATATGATTTTGAACTGAAACTAGGGTCCTTGGCGATTTATGAAATGCTTGTCTTAAAATGCTTTCATAAAATAATTGTGTAAACATTAGATCATTGTGTGATTACAAAAACTAACTAGTGAACTAAACCAGTTTATTTAAACAAAAGAACAGTTTTGCAGAAAATAATCAAATTTCCTTGTTGCCTGAAGCTATATTTTAAGCTATATCATAATAGAAATGTTGTAAATAATGTTTAGTTTCTTACACAAACTGATCGTTTTGTTTCTTAAGACCTGAGGAGCCAAAGCTATTATTTTTTTCTTGAAATGCTTTTTTTATTCTCAATACAGACATTTTATGAATCACTAAGAACCACCGTTTGAGCTAAAAATCTTTACTGTTCCGCTTAAGAAAAAAAAAGTCATCTGCATTCTACATCTAGGATGGCCTGAGGGTGAAAAAACAAACAGCAACTTTTAAGATTAGCATTTTTATTGTTGTTTGTCAAGACTGTGACCGACTGAATAAAACACCTCATAAAACAATCATTTCAATCAAAGCATAATTTCCCAAATACATACTCAAGCAGCTTCTCTGACAGAACGATACACTCTAAAATCAAAGATGCAAAAAATTGAGCATGAATACCAAAGCATCACGAATAAAAAATCATTTGACCTCACCCACACACTGCAGGGTTTAGATGACCTCTGACCTTCAGCCTCAGGATAAAAATATAGTTTCCTGCCAACAGAATAAGAAAACTTTGCTCCGCTGTTCAGCTACAACAACTCGTACTTCTGATTGACCTTGTGCAATTTTTAATACCGTATCGAGCTTCAATCTTCATTAATTCGAATTTTTGCAACGCTATTATTATTTATAAATATTCAATGTGCTATTTATACCGTGGGTTTGGACGTACATGTGGGTGCAAGTCAAAAACTCAGCTGGCAGCTTCAGAAAGTGGATAAAGCCAAATTCAAACAGCTGCAAAAGAGAGACTCGAGGGAAAATGGCCTGAAATCGCTCACAAACTGATTATTAATAAAGCTAAAGCTATTTCTTGCCAAATAATATGACACAGTATCAATATATTGTTCAAAGCTTTAGCTCAGTTGGCCATGCTTACTACTAAGTTCTTACTACTGCAGAAACAAGGAATAGAAGCTATAGAAGCTAATTAATGTTGCTTGATGTTTCTACATTTTGCACCAAACACCCACTCACTTTTCATTCAGAGGAAGCAGAGTTTCCCTGAATCTTCTAGAACACAGACAGAACACTTGCTGATGTTCTCCTGAATTCCTGGCCGTGTGTGTTCTCCTCGGAGGACGTCCCTCAGGAGCGGCTGTGGACAGGTCTGAGAGACAGAGAGACAGCTTTCATCTGAGAGGTGTTCACCCGCAGGTCTAGAGGTCAGAAACCATCCGATTTTGCAGTCAGATCTCGCGTTCATAAAAAAAAAAAAAAAAAAAAAAAAAACGCAGACATACCATCTGCATCCAGTAGAACTGCTGCTATTTTAATTAACAATGACTAAAACTAAATCATAAAAAACACTTTAAAATAAACGAAACATTAAGTGAAATATATATATATATATATATATATATATATATATATATATATATATATATATATATATATATTTCACTAAATATAAAATACATTTCATTATAAAATATATTTCACAAAATATACATATAAAAAACATGATTGTTGAAATCTGTTTTTGCGAATAAACTATATATATATATATATATATATATATATATATATATATATATATATATATATATATATATATATATATATATTTATTTGCAAAAACAGATATCAACAATCATGTTTTTTTATTATATTATCATGTTGTTATTGTGTTTGTGTTAGTTAACCATAGATTTTTTTAACAATCAATATAACTCAGTTTGATTGAGTTATGCACAATTAAAAACAAAAAAAAAACATGATTTTTGAGATTTTTTAAAAGTGGAGTAATCAGGTTTTTGCAGATGAGCTCATCATATATAAACAACATTTTATTTCAGCTAACTAAAACTAAAATGACTGCATTTCGCTGCATAGAGGGAGCAATGAAATCATAAAAGCTAGTAGCCAGTGCTACGTTTCTCAAATATTAAAATAAAAACAAATAAAAAAAAAAAAACTATTAATACAATATTAATAGACTTTAACCATGATACTAAAATAAGTCAACATCTCAAGTCTTGCACAAAAAAAAAAGGAATTAAATTTTATATATTTAGGACATATATTTTATCATTAAGATTGTTAGTCAAAGGTTCAGTTGCATAAACCTTTTTCTGTCTAGTTTAACATTTTCCTAACACTTAATGGACTTTATCTTTATTATATAAATAATGAAAACTTCATATTATTGAATAAAAATGCATGACGGTTGCCTTCCACCCTCAATGCACCCGCTTTGATGAAGTAAGCTGTAGAAAAGTGGTCTGAATTGGCAGGCTTTTCTCCCCAGCTCGTGTCCGATCATCTACAGTGATGATGCCCCTGCAGATTTTTCTTGATGGATGACTATAAATACCGGAGCTCGTCCATAAACACCCTTCAGCACCGCGGCTCTCTTCTGACTCACTGAGCTCTTTTAATAGCGCTCTTAGCGTGCGGCCGAGGGCTGGAGGCTTTGGAACCCCACTTGTTTGATTAGCCACTTCACCCCGGACTGTTTCTTCACTTTTGATTCACGCCGCGATAATGCCGGTCATTCTCTACGAAAGCGGCGCAGAGTAATGTTTTGGTCAGCAGGTATAGCGTATGTTGACCTTTCTTAAGGCTCGCAGTGTTCTAGATTTCTCCAAAAACACCTTCAATTTATTTTTTCTTACAATCGTGCTGATTCTTTTGCTCCACAAGATAGGCAACTAATGCACTGGAGTGATGTAGATTATTTTTATCAACTAAACTTCTCCCATGAAGATGCAAACTACTTCTCTTAACAATAATACAACCTAAAAGTCAACATGTCCCGATTCAGAAATATGGTTTATTAAATTATAAATTACTTGCTTACTGTACTGTTGTCCTTTCTTACTTTTTATTGTCCTTTTTTTTTTTGCACACTTAAAAATGCACAAGAAGTGCTTTTAAATGCAAAACTACTGCTAGACAATACAAGCATTTATGCAAATGGACTTTTGACTCATAATCTTTAATCATAAAAAGTGTCTCATTCCTTATATTCACTAAAATATCCACAAAGGCACGTTCTTGCTGATAAGTCTACAGGGTTGCAAAAAATATGCACTAGTTAAAACCGTCTTAAGAACGCAGACTCATTTGTAAGTCGTTCGAATAAAAGAGTCTCCTAAATGAATAAATGTAAATAAATGTTCAGCGTTGACTGTTGGCCTCTAACCTGTAGAAACAGTGGACGTTGCCATCCCTGAAACCACCAGCCATCCAAAATTGGGATAAATAAAGTATTTTAATAGGGAAGATTGTTGTTTTCATGCAGCTAACTTGTACCAACAGCACTCAACAGCTAATTAGATAGTTAGCCGAAATGGAAAATAATATGGCTCCCATTCTGTCGTCATAGCAACAGGAACAGTGTTTCAAGGTACATGTCATTTTAACTAAGATCAACAAAATGCATTTTTCACTATCATGCACTTTCATTGTTCACCTGTACAATCTAGCTACAGAGCAAACAGAGCATCTCCAGCAGTGCAAATAATACATAAAAATAATAAATAATAAAATACTAGCAATTTGTATGATTGATTCATGCAGCATCAGGCAAAAGTTTTCATTTAATGCTTCCACGATTGCAAAATGCGTTGTTCCGCAATGATAGCAATGCCATTTGAAAACAGTACAGTGTTTTCAAAATGTTCAAATGATTAGTTATTTAGGGTATGCTTCGACGTTGCAATGCTATGATTAAATTAAAGACCAAATTGTCTGTTATCCGTGTTATTTACAGTATTTTATTCAGTTTGACACAAATCTCCTCTGAGCCCGAGATCTCCCGGGTGAAGGAGATGATTATTTATAGTGCTTCAGTGCACGTAACTGAAGGGTCACGCTACTCGATTTGATTCTGAGAGCCGCTAGCAAAAAGCTAACGGATCGAAAGGCCTCTTGATGCCGAGTGCAATTATTACACTCCATTGAACCTGGAAAACACATTGAATATCCCTCCAGAGACAATCAGCCCAGTGGAAAAAAAAACAAAAAAACACTTATGGCATGTCACTACAGAGAAAACACAAAATGCGATTTTGGGCTATTTTGCCTCCATAAAGTCTTCGGGAAAAGAAAACATCTAAAGCACACGTTTAAGTTTTATTTTATTACACTCTGTAGATTTCTATTACACTCAGATCTTTAAAGCCTGTTTTTCTTCACTTCGGAAGCACATACGCTCGAAAGTTTGGGATCGGAAAGATTTTGCTGCATTTATTTGATCAAAAGTACAGTAAAACAATTTAAAATATGAATGGTTTTCTGTGTGAATACATGGTGAAAATGTCATTTATTCCAGTGATGCAATGCTGAATTTTTAGCATCGTTACTGCAGTCTTCAGAGTCACGTGATTTTTCAGAAATCATAAACTGATTTAATATCAATGTCGGAAACAGTAATATTAAATATTTACTTAATCCTTATTTATTTATCTTTTAGGAACCTGTGTTACTTTGTCTTGGATTATTTGAAGAATGAAAATAATTTTGTCACAATACTCTACCATTCGAATATGTTCTAAACGATTTCTATTTTGAATAAATGCTGTTTTTTTTTCAACTTTTATTTAATCAAAGAATCCCGAAAATGCCACACTTTTGAAAAGAGCATAAGCTTTTACTCCTAAATATATTCTGAAGGTGTTTGTCCACATACAATTCATATAGATTTATATAACATCTTATTTCTGGTGAAAGCAAAACTAACTTACTGTACTGTGGTTAATCAGCCGGGGAAGTATAGCGAGATCAAATTTTTTGGATACCGACATTGTTGACTTCAATGTGACAAAGGCAAGCGAACGAAAAGGAAGAAACAAGGGGGTTGCGACGATAACGAAGCTTGTGATGGCAAAAAAAAAAAAAAAAAAAAAAAAAAAAAGCGCAGCTGGTGATGCCGCACAGATGAAAGAAAACAAAGCCAGAACAGGACGGTACAAGGCTGCTTCAATCACGGCTGTACGTTACAATCCTCCAGGACACATTTAAAGGCACTTTACAACCGCACGCCTCAAACTTCCCCGCTTCCGTTGCATTTGTTAAAACAAAACCAAAAGGCCTTGATTGAGTTCCGTACGCAAGTCTGTCTCCATCTAAGAATAAATAAATATTGTTTCTCTGTGCTTTTGTGACAAATGGGTTCGTCACGTCCTCCTCGTATTGTTATTAAAGCTTGTCCTGAGCGGCTGCCAGTGGGGAGACATGAAAGAGAAATTATGATTCTGACAAACACCGTCACAATGTTCTCAATGCTCCGCCATCACGCGGCGGATAGGAGCGCGCTTCAAAGGAAATGTCAGCGTGAGATCATGAGAGACTGACAGCGGCTTACAGCGCCACGACTCAATCAAGTGTGTCAGTTTGACTCGCACACAACGTGAGGAGAAATGAAAAGAAGTCGAAGTGACTTATTCTGCTTGAATTTAGAGAAGGAATGGTACGAAGGGCGGAGAGATACGGATGCCGATGGGTAGTCCTTAATGGGACACAAAGGCCTTATTTATTTATTTATTGCATGCTAGCATTGCACAACCGTTTTTATTTAAGGAAGGAGACATTTCTGAATACACTTTTTTTTTTTTTTTTTAGATGTAGAAAAATGGCAAGCGGCTCAAAGAATAACGCAGCAATGTATACAAACATGAAAATTAATTAATAATATAAAACAGAGATTTCATGTTAATGCACTGGAATTACTTTTGTCATTAAATAAATGTTTTTTTAATTAAATTAAAAATGTAAAAATAATTTAAAATAAAATAAATTAAACAAAATCATGCATCCCTTTTCAAAACTGCTTATCCTCTGTATGGTCAAATTAATACAATAAAAATAAATAATAAAACAAAATTAAAAAAAAACATTTGGAAAAAAATTTTACACGGTAAATATAAAAATAAATTGTTCAATTTTATTAAAACGTTTTTAAATGGATATTTAAAGTGAAAACGAGCAAACTTCAATTGGTGTGTACTGCAGAAAGAAGTGAAGAAGAGACTTCAGCACGACACTGAGCACTTAGTTAAAGTAGCGGCAAAAAATGGCAAAGAAACAGCTTTTGCTCGTTGAGCACCACAAATCATACCAGAAAGACAGCCTAACAGCGGCTTGCATTTTCACTGAAATAGCTGAGACACCAAAAACTGCATTTCTGGCCCGTTAGTGATATGGGACGCAGCCAATGGCACTCGGTGCGACAGAAGCTCCATCTCACAGTCACAATTCTCATCTTAATACGATAATAAATGCACTACACTGTACACCTAGATCTTATTGTCTAGGATTGTTTATCTCTGGATTTCTTTCGAATATGAATATATGAAAATCCCGAGCCTCGCATAATTTCATTTTCAACCGTCATTCACTTCTTATGCAAACAGCGACGATCCCAAGGCAAACACTTCATATCCTCTGAAGGCCGAAAGACGGATCTTGATTTATCCTTATTCGCGACACGAAACATCAGCTTGAAAAATGAAGCAGCGGCAGCAGCGGCGGCGGATCTTGTGACTATGAAATATCGATCGATTTAATGCTTTTCAGAAACCGAGTTCAGGAGGAACGTGCTCCTTTCTTTGCGCCAAACGTGTCTAAAGAGCCGCTTCATTGTCTTAATAATTCTCCCGGCGTGCTTCCGCCACCCAAAACCAGGAGCGTAGGAATGATTTGACAAGTGTGGGGACACATTCAAGACATGGGTTCTGATTATCTAGTACGCCTCTGCCAAAAACCTTCATCTGAACTTGTGTACAAGCCTCAGCATTCAGAAGAGCGAGTCAAACCTGTTTTCTTTTAACGCTTTTATGGTCTATATGCCGTAACATCGTCTAAAATAGCTTTACTTGTCATTTTGTTACTACCATTTAAAAGTTGGGGTGGCTAGATTTTTGAAAGAAGCCTCTTATGCTCATCAAGATCGTCCATTTATGATCAAAGAAATGTTACAATTTAAAATAAGTGTTTTCGAAGTTAATATATTTATTTATATATAGCCAAAGCTGAATTTTCAGCATCATTACTCCAGGCTTTCTTCAGAAATCTTTCTTATATACTGATTTCAGATTTTTGTGTAGAAGGTAGAAATTTCTTTTCAAAATTCTTTTGAGAATATAAAGCTAAAAACACCATTGGTTTGAAATAGATATGTTCTGTAATATTTAAACGTTTGATTAATGAATCCTTGATGGATAATTTTAATTAAAAATTAAAAATTAAAGTGTCGTATTTCTAATACGTTACAAAGTCTTTGCGTAATATGAAATAAAAATGTGCACATTATTTCATTTTAATCATTAAACTCTTAAACAAGAAATCCCTCTTATTTTTTTCATTCATCATGTATTCATGCGCCCAGTTTTTCATGATTAACAAATTCCAGATTAATAAATGATCAGGCTATAGTTTGTTGGCAGCTGTTTTTGGTTTACCTGCAACTTGTTTTATTTCTCGCTAAAGTTGCAATACATTAAAACTATGATTTAGATCATAAATGCCGTAAACCTAAAAATAAGTGTAACAAAGTAATACTTTTAAAATGCTTTTGTAGTGATAACACTGTCATGATAAACACGAGATACAGTAATACGTTTGATAACAGAATCATTAATATTTCATTGGCCTTTGTGAAGTATGCTGTAAACCTCAATAGATTAAAGCTCCCCGTGATGAATGTTCAATGCACTGAACAGAATCAAATAGGAGAGTAGAGTGATAGTAATGTATAATGACACGATTAAACACTTCATCTTTATTAAAACGCAGAGACCGGACACCCAGCATTTAATTTCCAGTTCAATTTTAAACGCAGCTATGTCAAATTGTGCAAAAGACTTATTGTCCATGTGTGTTTTTTGTATGTAGTCACACAAAAAGCTCCTGATGAAGTCCTCCTGCTGTATTTTTCTAATGCAGCGCATTACAAAGCTCTATTGAGCCGCTAGAGCCAGCGAGCAAACAGACAAATAGACACATAATCAGAAACGCAGAGCTGATTTAACAGGCACGGAGGAGAACAGCTGGAGAGAGGTACAGGTTTTCAACACTATTACTTCAGCACCTGCTTCTGGTAACCTGCTAATATGTAGTCAGGGGAAAAATACACACTACGCAAGCATGAAGACGTGAAAGCTCGCTCAACGCATTGAAAGAGCACAGCCTGTTGCGCATATTTTACGTGCATTTCACGTGCTGCTATTGTGGCAGAACCCGAGCTCAGTCCTCAGTGGGCTTTAAATGTTTTCTTCATGCGTTAACAGTTTAATTCACCCGCTCCAGAGGATTCTTGGTGGTAGAGGAAAAACTGTAGATCTGAAGATGTTTACTCTAATGTTACAGCACTATAAAACATTACAATAGTGAAAAGGAAATAATACATGCAAATAAAAATAAATAAAATTGCAAATTTGACTGTGGTTAAAAAGATTTTTTGGCTTTTGTCCACATGAGAGTTACCAATCCAACTTAAAAAAAAAAAAAAAAGGGAATAATATTGGATTCATTAAAAAATAAGAATATAAGTGAAATTATGGTGAAAACAAATGCTCCTTGAAAACTAAAAAAATGTTTTGCTTTAATTTTTTCCCGCATGCAAGTTACCCATCTACCCTTGTCTAAAAATAATTTAAAAAGGTAAATAAAAATGTATATTTACAATAAAAACAGTAATATCCAATATTGAGCTAATTAATAAATAAAATGTTTAATGAATAACAATAATAACAATCAAACGTTAATAGGATAAACAAAAATACATTAAATAAGAATTTTAACAAAAAGATTTTCTAATGTTAAAACGGGACTAAAATATCATAAATGATAATGGTAAAGAAAAATAGTAATAAAATATTGTAACGCATATTTTAAATTAAAAACATAATATCTTGTATAGCACTGTTATTAGGTATAGACTGTGTCTGTATTATTTCGCACTTCTGGACGTCATTCCTTATCAATCTACAGCCTCCTCAAAACCATTATAATACGAAATACACTTTACACAGAAGGCTGAAGAACGCTAAATGAATTTTTTTCTCAACACAACTTGATCTAAACATAGCATGTGTCTTGACACATTTCATTTCCCAAGCACTTGCACTTTTAAATTCTACGCATTTCTTCGGGAAGCGAAGGAAATGTATAACAATGCAACCATTTCCTTCCTGTTGTTCCATTTATTCCTGATCTCTAATTTCCTAGAAAACATTAGCTGCTATGGTTTGCAGCGTCTTTGGTGGTCCCTCCGAGCGCTAATAGCTCGATTATTCAACTCCGGTCCGCAGCTCCAGAAAAAAAAAAAAAAAAAAAAAAAAAAAAAAAAGATCTGCACATGAAGATGGGGGGTGTTTTTGATTAACGGCACTGATGTGCCACCCGCTCATTAAGAAAGACTGGGAAGGTTAGTGACAGTAACACTAAATGGGCCACTCGTCTTCCCGCACGAGCGTGTAAACGACATTCACACGTCTCCTAATGAGGACCGCAAAACATCCCCTGAATGATTATTTGAGCAATTTCAGTTTCACAGAGTGAACACGGGAAATACAGAGAGATACTTAATTGCTTTGGGGAAAAATAGATTGAGTGAGACAAAATAAAAGCGAGCGTGTCCATGAAGCATGTTTGTTACTGGGGAAAATCTGTGGAATTCTACTAGTAAAAGCATTTTAGTTTATACTAAATAAAACGTCACTCAATAATATTTAAATATCAAATTAAAATTTTGTTAAACTTTGTCTTATTTATCGATAGTTGAAAGCCTTAGTAAGTAAAAGAAAAAAAAGCGAACATTCAAGATAGTGCTGACGTCACACTTTCAGTTGCCATGGAAACCGTGTTTCTGTGTTTTCCTGTCTTCTGTTCTGGTCGTGTATTTATCAAACCCTGAATTACTCAGGAACACTGCTAAGAATTGACTTAAGTGTAAAAAAATTCTTGGCTCAAAGTTAGTCATCAAGCGTCTCCGTCATAATTTAGGCAAAGTGCAGGACTAAATCTTAAGTGTCAGTCTCAAGCCGGGCTTGCACCGTGCCATTTTGGGAAGTCCTTTAGGAATGTACTCAGACTGTATGAACATTATGATTATGATTATGTCACACAGTGGGATCAGACCGTAAGACAGTTGGACTGTTACTCAGTGGCCCGAGGTCAGAGCTGCCTTCTGTCAGGCGATTTTGGAGCACTTTTTGCTTCCATCTGCTGACAAACTTTATAGAGATGCTGATTTCCTTTTCCAGCAGGACTTTAGAACTTGCCCACGGTGAGAAGACCACTTCCAAGTGCTTTGCTGACCATGATATGACTGGGCTTGATTCACCACGTGGATATTTTCAAGAGAAATATCGAGAATTGTCGATTGTTTTTCACAATATAAATTTTTTTGAGATGTACCTGTATTAGCTGTAACATAATGGTGGCTGTCAAAAACAAATTAAACATTGAAAAACAGTAAAAGTTATTATGAATATGTCATGTTGCATATATTTCCCTCTCTGCAGTTTATTTTTCCATCTGACTAATGAGTTTAGGGTCACAAAATATGTTTTTTCTAAGGAAGCCTGAATGTGACATTACATGCATATTAAAGACGTTATATAGACGTCTTTGAGCAGTTGAAACACAGATTGAGCTATTACATTGAAGTTGCACTCTTTATTTTAGCTTACCTTCGACATTTTGTGCTGAAACTGGTCTTAATGTGGAGGAGATGAGTGGCTACAGCGATCGTAGCGCCAAAATTAGACTTTTTTCGAAATAAAAGTATCATAGCACAATACTTATTGCGATATATATCGCATAGGAAGTGGCCAACGTTCTGTCCAATAACAGATAACAGGCCAGAGTAAACGATTCTTGGGATTTTTTTTTACCCAGCTCTACTAACCGGAAGGCTAGTTGCTGACTCAGCATTCAAATCTGTCAGATCAGCGCCAAAATCCAGACCCCTTACTCTGTCTCCAGTCACAAGATTTATTCTAGTTTTCATCCCATCAAAAGCAACAGCAGTCCTATTCGATCGCAGCCCAGGGCAGGTTCACTGAGGCTCCAGCCCCTGTCCTGATCAACTACTAGGCCCAAGTTCTGTCCAGAGATGGATTCGGGCCAAAGGACCAAACTTCTCCCAAAGAAAGTCTAGGCTGGGCCAAGGCTAAAGAGGCTGCACCCCTCTTGAATGAGTTTAGTGCAAGATCGTGCTTTCCGAGAGGAGTCACACTTTCAGTTGCCATGGACACACTGTTTTCTTTGTTTTGGGTAAGATTCTGTGTGCCCTTTTTGGTTACGTTCCTGGTTTCGTTTAGCCTTATCAGTTTACCCCCAGCTGTGTTCAGTTAATAATATATGTCGCAAAAAACAAATTTCACAACACTTTTTAAAAATAAATCTGCTCATTTAAGAAAGGGGAGAAGGAAAGAAACGCCTTTCTTGCCTTCTTTTCTTTCTCTAAAAAGCTTCACTACCTGTGATTATAAAAGACCCCCCCCTCCCCATTTTATATAGCGAGTGCCTTTTATCAGATATAATTTTTATAGTTTTACCAAGTCATCTAGTCTGATGGGTTTGTTGTAAACCAAGAAATTTACTCGCAGTTCCGTAACGTTTCAGGGCCAGCAAATAATACAAAAAGTCAATACACCTTTAAGAGTTACAAAATGAATCTAATTGAAACTAAACCCTTAAATTAACATTTATATAAAAACCTGGACAACTAATCAATTAGTAAAGCGGAGTAATTTATATTTCTGACCCCTTTGGCTCATGAGGAAAAGCGGCAAAGCGCAAGTGAAAAGTGTTTACAAAAAGGCACAACAGCAAAAATAGCCTGTTTAATTCTAAGGATTAAAGAGAAGGTGGAAAACAGTCATGAAAATTAAACCGGTTTGGCTCAAGAAACCATGACTAACATTGTGAATGGACCACGGGGGAAATTAAAAAGATAAAAACTTAAGATAGGCTACTATACTTCAACTTACTGGTTATTCCTGTTTATGCCACAGAAATGAAAGACCCAAATAAACAAGTACATGTGTTTTAAAGACAGATAAGGAGAATGTCTCCATACGGATTCACAACGACAACAAAAAACCCTGAATCCTGATGCCAAACAGCACACACACACACACATAAACCCATTGGGACGACACACTAGAGCAATTACTGCTATCTGTGTGGGTTAATTTGGTACTTTTGACACAACACAGATGGCCATCAGTCACCGGTTCAGCGGCCATAGAGCCAGTTGGTTGATTTGAGAGGACCTGATGCTTATGACCGGAATAACACTGGACACACTGGCTCTTCTCCAGTGTTGGGAATGAAATACTAGATTCCACTTGCTAAGTACTGCGCAATAGATACGCAGTATTTGTTTTTTAAAAACAGTAGTAGATATTGTTCCATAGTAAACATTCTGAAGAGTAGCATGTAAGCAGGTCCATCATAACTGGAGATATCTATCCATTAGTAGACATGCATCAGGTACCTTCGGAAGTACATGATTTGAAGACCACCATCAGGTTCTCGGTTCATAGTCATAACTCTGGAGCTGCAGGAATCATGACAACATTGATTAGTTAATGACATCAGGTACAAAGGTACATCTAAGTCCGATTAACACTTTTTAAAGCATCCAATAAATTATTGGGCTTTGGTGAAACATTGTAATTGTTCTAGATGGTTCTGGATGGACAGTAGTTGGACAAGCAACACAAAATCCTGCCCCAAACTGACTAGTCAAACAGAAGCAATGCTTCAGAAAGTCCAACTAAGTGCATCTTGCTTACAGCCTTTGCATATTAAAGTAGGACAGGACAAAGTATTTTAACATCCACACGTCACCTTTAAGGCCATTGTCATGAGTGTTCAAGAGGTTACAGCAAATAATTAGAGGTCACTGTTGAGGACAGCAAACAAAAAAAAAGCCAGACTGAACTGAGAAACAGTAACAATGGTTTTAAAAGCCATATATTAACTAGAGGTACTTTTGTTGCTCATTTACAGCTTGGAAAAACTAGTTTCAATTGTTTATATAAGTCTAAACTTTTTCTCAGACGTTCTTCTTAAAAGAATAAATTTATAAATACACATAAATAATTTGACATGAAAAAGAATGTTGAACTATGCCATTTGTTATCAATAATTTAATAATTTACAAATTAAGATCATATTAATCATCATTCCATGCGATAAAGTAAGTGTTACATACTCAGAACCAAACATTAAGTATAGTATATAGCGCAAATTCATGCAATTCATGAACAAATGACTCTTATGAAAAAACTTCATGAAAGTCTGAATATTGAAAACTGGCTCTTTTTAGTGAAATAAACATCTTGTGTTCTCTGACTAATGAATGTTTTTTTATATTGCAATTATTTTTGGCAAATTACAGTTTGCCAAAACAGTTGACACCTATGAGCCGTTTTTTAGTAAATCAAAAACATACAGCATAACTACTTTCCTTTTATCATTTGGAATATATAACACAAAAAATGGGAATCAAGAACATACAGCACAAACAGTGTAGTCTGATTCATTAAAAAAAATCAAATAAATCAAAAATACCTATCTTATCTGATTCTCAAACAAATGACTTGTACTTTCCAGATTTCAAAAGACTGTGAATAAGGTGCTGGTATTTTTTTTTTCATAAATTACTAACTCTAGTACAGTACTTACTGAATCAACATCTAACTTTAATTGCTTGCATGCTAACATTATTTGTAGTGTCCATCTCATAGGTGTGTTTTGTGTATCAGGCTACACTTTCTACCATCTCTAAATGATTTTATTGTCTTCCCATGAACAGAACACAGCGTCCTGTCTATGCAAATAAAGTCCGCATTCACATACAATAGCCCCCAGACCAAAAAACAAGAATAATTGCAAAGCAAAATAAGGTAATAATGGCATATCACACAGAATTCTTCCCATTGTGCCTCCATGAGTCGTTTTCCTCTGAGACGCAGGAATCTCGTTGAAGTCTAGGAGAAACAATTTTTTGAGGCTGACAATCTACTATATCCGTCGTCTCCAAATTTCAAATTATAACTACAGATGACATATGCAGATATCAGAAGTGAGGTGCAGTAAGGGCGGACGGACATGTGTTTATTTGAGGCTGACTCATCAGTCTGTCTAAGCGAAACAGCCGCATTCAGCACAGCATGCTCATTAGGAGATACTTCTGGATTGAAACCAGACAGAACATTTTCGTTTTTATAATGCGTTCTGTCACTGCGCAATTACGAGTCTGGCAGAAAAAGCGAACTCTAATTTAAGAGTTTTAGACCACTTTCACACCTTTCTGTTTGTTGTGATCCCGAGTCAGTTTGACGTCAGAGTTTGATTCGTTCGGTTGGTGAGAAAGCGGTGTACTGAAGTTATGCATGTGAACTCCAGTACGCAGTTTCCAATTAGTATGAAAACAATCCATCTCAACCGGCGGAAGCGAGCAGCTAATGATAATATATAATTTGTAGCGTAGCATATTCCTTGTTTGATTTCTCACAGCTGCTTGCCTCTGAATAAACTGCTTTAGCGTGTTTTTTTTGATGGTTAATCCAAAAGGGAACAAATAGTCATACAAGGTTTTTAATTTGATTTGATCTTTTGGGTGAAAAGCTCAGTAGACTGTAAAAACATTTGCACAACTTCCTCGGTTTTAAAACATTATTCACTGAAAGTAGGCTGAAAAATGAGTCGCTCTGCACTTCTGTCACCTTATAATATAATTGAAATTAATGACCGCCCCCACATTAACACATCCACACCTACATATACACATCATCTACTACTTGACTTCCAAAGGATACCAATGTTAGGATTGAGTGCATGGTTGAAGTTCATTTTCAACACTGTGGCAGGTTCATATCATGTACGTTAGCGTGACGCAATTTACTGTGGATAATGGACCACTATGAAGCATCTTTTGCAGCTAAACCTAATACTCATGCCATCCAAGGTGCAGATAAGTTGTTTCTTCATTATAACAGATGTTGAGAAATTAAGCATTACATCAATTGTTCGCCAATGGATCCTCTGAAGTGAATGGGTGCCATCAGCTTGAGAGTCCAAACAGCTGATAACAACATCGTAATAATTCACAAGTAAGCTACACCACTCCACTCCAGTCCAACGTCAAGTGTGTTTCTAATAAAAAATATCCATCATTTATTTTAATTTTCATCTTTTCTTTTAATCTCCAACAGTCTAAACTGATCTAATCAAATATATTAATGAATTTTTATGTGAGAGTAGATTGACCTTATCACTGAATAGAGCATTATTAACGATGGATTATTATTAAAGAACAACATTTTGGACAGAAACAACAGTTTGAAGATAAAAAGGCTTTAATGATGGATTTGATTATCACAAGCATGCAGTGTTTTGCTTCTCAAGACATTAATTGATGAACTGGAATGATGCGGATTACGGTGATGTTGTTATCAGCTGTTTGGTCTCTCATTCTGACGGCACCCATTCACTGCAGAGCATCCATTGGTAAACAGGTAATGCATTGCTTCTCCGAATGCTTCATCTTTCATGAAGAAACAAACCCATTTACGTCTTGGATGGCTTGAGAAGGAGTATTTATAGAGTATTCTAAGGCATTGGATTTGCAAAGATAATGTAGCCTTCATAATAAAATAAAGAATAAAATAAAATGAGTAATTTAAAATTGCTTGCAAAAAATTGCTTCCCCTTTGAAAAGTATGCCATGACGTCAATATTCAGTTGTTTATTATCTGTTCGTAGCATAACCCATTGTAATATTTACTCTCTCCTAGTGATCGTGATAACGCCATCGCCTGCTGTGAACTCCAATCCCATCGAGAAAAGTACATCTAAATCTGTATAGAAACCCATAATCAAGAGATGAACGCTTAATAGAGACTTCGCCTTAGAAAAGACGAGTTTTGATATGAATATTAAGCATAATATCTCTCTCTAGAACAAGTCAGAATTGTTGAGCTGGGAACTAATTCTATGTGATTTGATAGATGGCTCGTGTTAATTGGTGGGTTGAAGAAACGAGGCGCATTGTCCTCTCGGCTCTCCTGTTCGGTGTTTAATTAAAAGCACTTCCTGTTGGAGGAGGGGGAGAGGAGCGCTTCTGATTCACAGGTGTTTGCTTCTGTAGGTTGCCGTGACAACCCAGCGGAATCCCATTACATTCCATGAATGTTAAGATTGTATCATTTACTATGGCATTTTCCCTTCTGAAAAAAGAAACGCAATCACATGTTCTTTTTTTTTTTCAGTTGCTTGCATGTCTCAATTAAAGTGAGCGTAAAGGTTGCGTATTGAACTGGAATCCCTTATGCGTTTGGATTTTACTTTTATATAGAGTACAGCTGGAAAACGTGGCATCCGGAAATAGAGACATTATTGTAACCTAAAGAACATTTTTATTATGTTAAATAAATAAAAATACAACTAACTTTATTTTAGCTAGTTGCTAATGCAACATTTATTATTTTTGTTTTTAAATAACTAAAACGCAATAATAATAAAAAATTTAAAAAACACAATAAAAGACATATAAAAAAATAATTGTATATCAATGACACTAACAAACCTAACATATAAAAGAGAACAAATTCACTCGTAAACCCGGTCAACAATTTAACACCAGCTGCAAATGTTCACAGTGCCTGAATGTTGATTATTAGGCCCACGCAGAGATACCACCATTCAGCTGTGAGCTATTTATGTCAGAAAAATGGCAGCTTTCAAAGGTCAATAGGAAGAAAATAAAAGCTTTCAAAAATTATGTTTACCAAATTTGGAATTAAATCTACACTTTTTTTCCTAACTGTCCTATCCTCGGTCAAAAGGAAAACCTATTTGTTATTTGTTCGCACTTTTACCGAAAGCAGCTTATTTTTCCATAATAATAATATTTTAGTTGTTTTTAATTTTCACTTGCTTAATTTTTTAACCTACCTGGTCTCATAAATATACCTGGGAACACTTTTTAGCGAGACACGAAATACCTACCAATAAGTACATATCACTGCAGTTTCCAAATGAATCACAGAACACCAGAGACAGTAAAACTCTGACACCTTTTACTCCCGTTTTAATGAATAATGTGTCATTTTCGCACAATTACTAGAAGAACATCATGTTTTGACTTCATAACAATATTAATATGCTTTGAAAGTGGATGCTTTTGATAGTTAGCATCACACATATCCAGCTTCATTTCTATGGGTTTTCATAGACAGGTTTACTCTGTAGCTCACGTGTAACTACAGTTTGACAAAACAGATCAAATCTTCATCCAATAAAAAGGAAGTTGAAATGGCACGGTTGCATTAACAAATACCTTTTGATCAGTTTTGCATTTGTTAACACTATCGAGTAGGTTCAGGGTTGGATTTGGGCATATTTCCAACATGATAAAGCATTAACTTTTAGGTACGGTCTCAGAATATATGTAACTGAAGCAAAACAATAAAAACACAACAATACTTACGTAATAAAAATTTCTGAAAGTTTATGTATTAACATTTCTCTTTAAAGCGTGCAATAAGTCACATAAAAACAGTGGTAGATATATTTTATGAGACCAGATTGTTTTTAACACTTTAACACTATTTTATATATACTAATATATATATATATATATATATATATATATATATATATATATATATATATATATATATATATATATATATATATATATATATATATATATATATATATATACATCTTTTTTGTATTCATGTTGAAATGAACTATGCAAAAGACAGCAAGCTAGGGCGTTTTTTTAGAACTGAAACTTGAGGACAGATATCAGACTTCCAGCACACCGAACAAATCAATATCACATAATCATATGCTCATGAACTGTAAGCACTGCCAAACACCTCTTCATTGTTATAATGACCGAGCAGTTCTGAAATTGAATATGCCCACTTTAAATGCAGATGAGCGCTAGTTTTGTGGGAAAATAGGCTACATGATAGCCCATGGAATGATGTTTGAATAATGCTGTCAGCTCTCCACCGGTGAAAACGCTTTATAGGATTACTGAGGCTCCTTTCAAATGGTTACTTCACCCAAAATGTAATTTACTCACCCTCGTGTCAGTCCAAACTTGACTTTCTTTCTTCTGGGATGTTTTGAAGGATGTCCACGCTGTTCATTTATATATGATTCACCAGGAGCTGTAAGATTCAAAAATCACAGAAAACACAAAACGAGTATATTAAAGCTCAAACTGTCGCTTCTGTATTTTGCTTTCTCCAGTATTAAAAAAGGTCCTATTTGAAGATAAATACGCACAGATCAAGCCTTTTTACAAGCAAAAAAAGTCCAAAATCAAATTTGTCTTTGCATTTTAGTGTGCTGCAAAAAACTATTTTTAAAGGATTTATTATTAATAATTTTTACTGGAGGTTTTAAAAAATGATCGATTTATTTTTTACAGGCATGCACCTTTAAATTGACTGGAGTCACATGATTTACCTGAGGATTATTGTAATGTTTTTATCAGCTGTTTGGACTCTCATTCTGACGGCACCCATTCGCTGCAGAGCATCCACTGGTAGAGAGCGTAACATTTCATATACCACAGAGGACCTGACTGGGTAATAAAAACATAAATGATGCAGATTTATTTTAAATAATTACTTCACCGTTCACACTAAGATCGGAAATGTCTATCAAGTTAGTAAGGCCAATTGCCTTCGAAAGAAGACATTACGAAATGTTAAACTAAATCGTAGTGTACACGTTTCTTGTTTTATATCATATTAAATTCTGCAAAAGCGTGTAAGCTGAAAGTAGTAAACACTGCAGCGCTATCAAAACACTTATCCATTTCAGCGGCCCGACACAGAAACATTGGCTCATTTAACAGCGACGCTTAGTTTCACAGAAATCACACACTTCACCTTTAAGCGAGGAGCCTGCCAGAAAAAGCGTCGTCCCACACATTATCTGAGGATTATAAAATATTGTTTACATAGCCGAGATGTAAAAACTCTCACATTGAAATGACATTTGTTTAAAGCAACTGTACGTCACGTTTCTTTTTACCTTAAAATCAAGGGAATAACAATAAACATAACCTTTCTCAAGAGCCATTTTCAAAGGGGACACAAATAACGGTGAACGTGATTTCACCAAGCACACAATGCTCCTGGAACAACATTTCAATCAACCAATCAGATCTGAGGGATCATTTTTCAAGAAATATCGGTTTTAGGCATATGATCAGGGTTAGGTGCTTCAACGCTCTTGTGACTCAGATACCATTTCCATCTGATTTTAGGAATACGTTTTGGGTATAGTTAGGTTTAGGGGTAGGGATTGGGATAAATTCATATTTTTGGACATACATTTTGTTCCAAGATCAACAAAAACAGCATTCCAAGGCATGAAGCCATGTCCAAATCTAAATTTTGCTAAACTTCTTGTCTCTAGATGTACCTTCTTCTGATCTAATTTTAAAGGCAACATCGATGTATCTTTCGCTACCTTTGATATCCCACAATCCTGTGCGCTTCATTCTGTGACGACTGAGCTAAAAAATAAAGATGGCATCTGAAAGTTGCATTTGGTGGCGAGTTTGTGTGCAAATGTATATTTCTGGCTGGCTTTTTGCACTTTTGATGTTATTTCTAGCAAGAAATCAGTGCTTTGCTAATTAAATATTTGTTTAGGTTTCGCCTCAGAAGCATGTCTGAAATCACAAGGTGTCCTTTCTACAAAAATTCTGCCTTCGAAGTCATTGCCTCATGAGGCCTAGGCTTTTGGAGTCAGAAATCGCATACTTCCCTACTATGTAGTATGCGAGAAACAGTATGTGAGGTGAGTAGTATGTCCGAAATCATAGTATTCGAAAAACAGTAGGCGGATGACCTACTGCTTCCGCCTGAATTACAGTAAGCCTGTGATGGACACTTTATTATCCAATCAGATCACGGGAGAGGAGACGTCATATTCAGAAAAAGTGGCGGAAACGTTTAAATAACATTACCTCAGAGAAAAAACATCGTTCATTGCGATTAAATAATCAAAGTTAACGGACTAAAAGTAGACAGTACAGGTTTAAACGTTGTAAATCGATGAGATCAGTTCGTGAATCTGCTCTAAAAGGTTGTTTAACACATTTTTTCCTTTAAATTTTCATACTTATATGAGGACGCGTGACACGCGTGACAACATCGACACTGTAAATGTAATACGTCCGAATTCCAGTCATGCTACTCTCATTCATACTATATCATGCACTGTTTTAACAGTATATTCAAATTCAAATGCAGTACCTACTGAAGTTGCACGCGATGTCGGACGCGGCGGATTTCATCTGGCGCGCGCACACGCGCCTGGCCCGAAGTTAACTTCCGGTCTGTGTGGCATGCGCTTCCCATACATTTATTTTTTGTGGCGACGTGCCACGATATCAAAATCGATCAATTTTCCAAAAGGCTTCGTTGAATAAACACAAGCACGTAATGCACGTTTAAAATCAAACCGAGGAGTGGGTGTTTTTTTAATCACTGTATTTCTGAAGGAAGATTGTCTTTAGGCAATGTAAGGAAGCGTTTGTTAGCTGAAAGCTGCTTTTTTCCCCCTATTCTACAGCCGTTACCGGCGATACCTCAATTTCTCGCGCATAAAGCACCTCCTGCTGTCAGAAAATGAATTTGCGTTTTTAACAAATGCGTCTGATGTACGCAGCAAACATATTTAGCTTATATAATCTACTCTAGAAGGACTTAGCTGTCGTTATTGATTCTGTTGGGGTGTCTGCCGGAAGTTAGGTTAGTTAACTTAGTTAAAAATACACAAATGTACGCATTAAAAGGAACTATTTAAAAGGTCAGGTTGAATCATTCACTGGAAACCAAGGCTGAGCTGCAGACATATCAGTTTAATATATTCAACATACCCAAATTAGAAATAAAATAGCAAAATATCTTCTCATGTTGCTATGGCAGCAACACAAAAGCAAAAAAAAATAAGCCACCGCTTGTTGACTGGATCTCGTGACCAGACTGTTCATCTATGCGCATTCTGATTAATTGTTTGAATGCACACAATCAGCGTGGCACAATATGTGCACCTATGCTTTTATATACGTGCGCACTTCAGGATATAAAGTGGGTCATAAGCACCCAACAAAAGCTGGACACAAAAGCTCTGGGGTCGAATCTAAATTGCCATCTAATAAAAACACAGCGCTGTGCTTTGACCGAAATATCAGTGAGCGGCCAGCAGCATTTGATCTTTTATAAATAGCAGTTGAATACGCAGTCCAGTGCCTTTAGAGCAGATAGCACACTGCTCATGTTGATTAGGCTCTGATTGGTGCGCGGCAGCGTTTTGGCTCCTTTATTCACCATTGCCTCGCAATCATCAAAACTCACCACACGAGCTTTCATCTGCACACTCAAAGGCGTCTGGGAGGAGAACAGCGACCAATCAAACACAACTCCCAGACTGCACTGGTTCCTTCTTCTCAGTAGGGTGAGTAAAAGGCCCAGCGTTTTACATTAGTGCAAAAAATTGGACTACATAATTGCCTGCTTTGGCTTGTAGCGTTCACTCGGTTTCCATACGGTAAGACAATAGCCAGCACTTCAGATCCAGAAACGTTTACTGAGGAAAACTCATCATCTTGAGCAGACTTCAGGAAGCCGGTGATCCAAACGTGAAAATGATCTCATTGTTTATTTTATTTTAGTTTTAGTTAAGTTTTGTTTCAGTTTCAGCTGTTTCTGACTTTAATGAACCTGGATTAAATTAGAAAAAATACTCAACCTAAACCTAAAATAAAGTGAATAAGTAAACTAAATCAAAAAAGTGCATAAAAAAAAAAAAACTGAAAATAGTAATACATATGAAATAACACTGTTCCAAACCCATGTGGTGTTTTTATGCATCCATTTTCCAAAATGGTTTTATATATATATATATATATATATATATATATATATATATATATATATATATATATATATATATATATATATAATCATATAAATCAAATTTAGCTTTTATCATTAAAAAAAACCCTGAAAATCTGAAACTAAATCCTGGGTTACACTTTTTTTTGATAGTCTATTTTTGATAGTACGCATTAAGTTGACATATAACATACATATATGTTGTATGTTTGTGTAAAATAGTGTTAAAATAGAAGTTATTAGGAACACTAGACTCACTCTACAACTCCCACAGAGTTAATAAGTTGAGCTTTACTGTTTTTGAATCCATTAAGCTGATCTTCGGGTCTGGCGATAGCACTTTTAGCATAGCTTAGCATAAATCATTGAATACAATTAGACCAGTAGCATCAAGTTCAAAAGTGACCAAAGAGTTTCGATATTTTTCCTATTTACAACCTGACTCTTCTGTAGTTATATCACATACTAAAATCGGCGCGAAAAAGAAAGGTTGTGATTTTCTCGATCGATATGATTAGGAACTATACTCCCATTCCGGCGTAATAATCAAGAAGGTTTGCTGCCGTAACATTCGCCGCAGCAGGCGCAATGATATCGTGCAGCAAAAATCACAACTTTTCATTAGACTTAATGCACGATATAACTACAAAAGAGTCAAGACTCAAAAGAGTTTTTGCGCGAGGCTACTGGTCTAATTGGATTCAATGATCTATGCTAAGCTATGCTAAAAGAGCTACGGCCAGGTCCGGAGATCTGCTGAATGGATTCAAAAATGGTAAAACTCAACTTATTACCTCCGGGGGAGTTGGAGAATCTGTCTATTTCCAAAAAAAAAAAAGCGGAGTGTTCTTTTAAGCAGACAGTTTACTAATACTCTAATGACTGCTAGCTGACATGCAAAATGAAATACGTTTAGTAGAATGTCTACAGCGAACTATCGAAAAAAAGTGTTACCTAAACCTGAAACGAAAAGACATAAATATTTTATGAACAAGATCCTGATTTGTCTGTATACAGGACAACATTGTTGAGATTTGCTACTCAACCTCATCGAATGAATGATCTCGTTTAGCACAGCTTTTTTTTTCAGTTCAAAGTTCAAACAATATAAAAGGTACCCCAGATGGATATGCCTGGATATGTCATCTATGCTATTTATATCATACGAAGACAGTTTCCATAAATGCCCACGTGCACAAACACAAACACCACACAGAGACACTCATGCGCACGAACCCACTCGCATACGCTCGTGCAGATCTATTTACAGTAATGGAGAAAAAGTGGATTTCATGAGAATGAAGGTTACAGATGTCAAGACCGCTCGACGTAAAGAGCCCCTCCTGGAAATGAACGCCGCTCCAGATCGGTGGTCCTCGACTGGTCTCAGGTCTCACACGCAGCAGGGGAAAACAATGCCGCTCGTGGTATAGGCTGAAATGCAGTTATTAACATAACTGCACATGGTTAAAATGTGATATCAAAGTCCAATCAGATTTGTTATTTGTTATTGTAATAAATTAGACGAATGCAAATAGATGCATTATATATCATATTCAAAAGCTAAGTAAAAAACTGTAAAACGTAATTTAGATTAAATGATATGTCTGCAGTATACCTGCAGTGAGGATAAACACAAGCAGTTTTGTTAAACTTGCCAGCAAAATGAAAAAGTGCACGTTTAAGTTCAGAACTAAAAATAAATTAATAAAATTTAAAATAGAATATAAAATTGAAACATTAATTATTAAAAATATATATAAAAATACATAAAATTACTAAAACTATATTCGAAAATAAAAATTTATCATCTAAAAAATAAAAGCAAAGTATTTGTTACTATTTAATCATTAAGTATTAATTCATTAAAAATAGTTAGAATTTGAATCAACTAGATACATTTCTTTTTTTAAATATCAAATAGGACTAACATAAAATGAAATTTGTTCTGAAATAAAATCAACTATGAAAACTGAAACCGAAATCATAAACCGAAATAATGTCTCAGAGCTGAAGTCGTTTATAATCATATCTTCATTAAAAAAGCTCTAGATGATGAGCTGTGGTACGACTGACCGAACTTGCAGCAAACATTTTACACAATTATGCATAAGTTCACGAATGCAATCAAACTTTGATCCGCTGGTCATAAATAAATGAGCAGAAAATGAACAGAACGCTCAGTTCTGAATACTCCCGCATGAAATTCCTTTTCATTTTGCTCCAAAAATGCATCTGGTTTGACACCAGATTGCAGTAATCTCACCTCTCAGAGTCATTTAATTTGCTTTAATGCCCTTTTGCGTTGACTCTGAAAGCGACTGAGTCCATATTGGCTCAACCAATCAAGAGCAACTGTGGAACTGTTTTCAGTGAGCGGCGCCGGGGAATACCGGTGAAAGATCACAGCGTCTGCTTTATTACCATAACAAGCCTTAGAGGAAACATTTCCTAAACTTCTGTGAGTTACGCCGAACTTTTATGGCTCATGTGATCTGATGAAATATGGCCACTCTCAGAACGTTCACCCTTTGCATCAGGAGACAATGGTTCTTTTGTTGCCATAGCAACATTTTCTACTTGGTGGAGGAGTATTTTTGCGTCTTACCAGTATAAAGTTGGTACTGTGTTTCCAACACGGCCTCGTAACAGAGAAGGAGCAGGCAGAAAAGGTGTTATAAATGCATACAAATGCGTAGTAATATTACTATTATTTTTAGTTATTCTCGTAAATAATGTCTTAATGTATTTGACCAAATTTGGAAAAACAGCAACAAAAAAATCTTGCACTGACGGAGAGACTATGAATTAGAGTATTAGAGACTTGAAGATGAGTAAAGATCCCCGCTAAACAACCGCCCACAATTCCCTAGCAACCATTAATAAATAATTGTGATAATTAAAGATTCTTTAATCATTAAATCAATGATATGTTTACAGATAAAACATGCTACCATCTCAGAAATAAAGGTACAAAAGCTGTCACTGGGGAGGTATCTTTTTATAAGGACCTTTTGGTACCTTGAAGGTACATATTAGTACTTAAAGTGTACTTATTTGAACATAACAGGACAAAAGTGTACCTTTTGAAAAGATACCGCAGCAGCTTTTGGACTTTTATTTCAGAGAGTGTAGGTTCACATGCATCCAGTTATTCTACTTTTAAATGTGAATTGCATGCAAATAGAAATATTTCTATTTTTGTTTTGATGCGATTGCCGGATTACAGATACAGAGCTTTACGACACGAGGAACATTACATAATTTTACACACACGCTTGCTTTTCTAAAGTAAGCGTTACAAAAATCTATAAAATGAATAAATAAGATTAGATTAAGCAGGTATTCAAAAAACCTTGGTTTTGTTACATTACCTGTCAGACATAACAAAAGCTTTTGTATTAACGTGCTTTGCTACCAGCTGAGCCAATTATAACAATGACTTCAACTTGAAATGCTTTGTGAAAAGCCGTGCAGATCTGCCCGCGTAGTTCAAGTAAAAGTATATTTTGGCAGTATGACTGAATGGAATTCAAAAAAGGGTAGATATATCTAAAAAGTCCAGTTCGAGCTAAACTGGAGTAAATTCTGCGGTCAGTTTTTGATGTGCATCTGTCTTGGGTGTCGCTCCAGAAGCTTCCCTGAAAGCGTGTTTTGGTTTGAAACAGATGCACGGAACATACTGCTCACGCAGATCCGACCAACTGGGTTCCAAACCGGACTGCAAATCTTCTGCACAGTTGCCATAGCAACCCTCGGCCAAACCCAGAATCCATAACACAATATGGCTGACTTTCTTCAGTTGGCTGTTGTTCTGCAGAAAAGCCACTTGAAAGACTGACAAACGATTTCTTCCACAATGAGGCACAATCACTCAGTCAGGCATGAAAAGCTGTAATTAGCGTAAATATAAGTTGTGTCTATGAGCACCCGTAAGGCAAAATAACGCTGTTACGTCTCGGAAGCGCATTTTTGAAAAAAGTGCAACTAATTTTCTGTGCATGTAATATTTAATGTAACATGTATTGATTCTTGACTTGTTAAACTTAACAACTGTCTGACCTGATTCGATTAGTCTGAAGCAAGCTAGTTAAACCGATTAAATATACACAAACAAATACGTGAATAATATATGCAATTTTTGTGTGAAAAACAATTTTCAATGGTTTCCTTTGTCCTACTTGTGCACTTCTCTGCAGCACATTTAAAGACATCATACTCACTTTCTCTAGTAGAAAGAACACCAAAATTTAATACAGAAACTCATAATGGGTTTATAAGCCAGGATAAAGGCTTTATCACTTCTCCAAAAAAAAAAAAACTGTCCCGAGTTTTATAACTGTCTAGGTTTGTGTATCTTCAACCCATAACTTAGGATCTGTCAGAGTGCTATGCTACTGAAATCATACTTTCATTTTCTTTGTATCTTGTGCTCCAGTGGCTGAAATTGATTTAACAGACCACTATAAGCAAGTCACTTCAATAAAACAGGCTGCCAGTGAAATAAATGCAAATGCATCTGTTTAAAGCAAACCTGTCCAAAACATTAACCATCTATGGAAACGCAAAATTGTCATAGAAATAAAACCTTTGCAAACTTAATGTTTCATTATATGAACTGCCTTATGTTAGCACAACTCTGTGTGTGTGTGTGTGTGTGTGCAAAGAAGGCATAACTAACTAAAAGAAATTGAAAGATTTTCAAAGGTCGAAGGTCGACAGTTTAAATCATCTTGTGATGGATTTGTTTCTTGCAACCATGCAGATCTCCGTTCACAAGACATTCATCTACCTGGTCTCAAGACACGAAATACGTACTAATAAGTGCATGTCACTGCAGTTTCCAAAAGAAATCAACACTAAAGGGAAGTAAAACTCTGACACCTTTTATTCCTTTTCACACAGATTTGCAGAGTTTTGTTTAATAATGTGTCATTTTCACACTTACCGTGTTATGACTGAACGATATTATTTGTAAACTGGTGCTTTTGAACGTTAGCATCACACATATCCAGCTTCATAGACGGTAGGTTTGTTCTGTACAGAGACGCAGATGAGCTCAAATACTGCGTGACTACCGTTCGACAAAACAGTTCAAATCTGTGTAAAAGGAAGTTGAAATGGCACGGTTGCATCACCAAATGGTTGCATTTTATATCAGTTTTGCATTCAGGGTTGGATTTAGCGTAGGGCATATTTCAAACATGATACAGATATTTCAATTCTGAGCCGCCACAATACATACCTATATCAGTTTAATAAAAATGTGCAAGGGTTCACATATTGAACCTGTGTTTTAGCGCCACTCAGTGGACATTTCTCTTTGAAACTGGGACAAAGAGTGCAATAAAAAAATGGTGTTGCACAAAAAGTGCACTGAGGTTCGTATTTTTATGAGACCAGATTGACATTAATTGATTGACTGGATTGGTGCGGATTTCTTTTGAATATTGCGCTTGATCAGCTGTTTGGACTTTCCGATGGCACCCATTCACAGCAGAGGATCCACCGGTAAACAAGTGATAAAATTTCTCCCGATGACTGTATAGTGCGAAAAGCCAGACAGTAAAGAATCAAGAAACGGTGAAGTGGGAAAGTTTCCTTTACAGGCAACAAAGACCACCTGCAATTTCACAAAAAATAACTTGACCTTGCTAACCAGAGATACTCACTCAAGAAGATAACACAGAGTAATGCGTTGTGCAGCTTGCTGGAGACTCCCAATGCTTTTCTTTCAGCAAAGAATAAAACCATTTGTCTGCATGAATCAGACCTCGGTATTTATTCATTAAACTGTACTGTTTACAGCCATCCCAGTGTTTGGGCTCTAATTCTCAAAAACAATGACATCAATGTGATGCTTGTCATTTCTTTAACTGTGAAATTCTATAGCTTAGTGAAAACTGTTTCGACAACATTTTTTAACATTTCATATCTCTCCCATTGACTCATTTGAACCGACACCGATTGCGCCACAAATGTTTAGTCTAATTGCACGCACAGAAGCGGCAGTATGTTGGTGTCAGGCAGAACAGGGAAACATTAAAAAGATTAATACAAGTACTTTTCACTTCAAATCAGTAATGCAAAGAGTTGTCTCGAGTACCAAGAATAGGACGTGCTCAGAAACTGGCCATGCATGGGAGGCCGCTGAGAAACCAATGGCGAATCTGAGGAAGCTGCGAGCACCTCAGGTGTTTCTCCAGCCACAGGTTTATAGAACGGCAGCAAAGAAAAGCTGCTATCGAAGATGCCATCTGACATCTCGGATGTGGTTTGCCGGAAGGTCTGTTGGAGGCCGAAGCAGCTGTTTTATGTTGTGACGAAACTGCAACTTTTATGGTTTTTGCCATCGGAACGCATATGTCTGCAACCTTCTTTTTTGAACATCAAGAACGCATTTTTGTTATTTTTACCATAAACCGCATCTTCAGATTTTTCAGCAGAACACCTGGAGGAACACAAACAACAAATCTGCCATTTGGACTCAAGCCCAGAACACATAATGTGTCCAATTATGATTTCTCATGCGCAGACAGAACGTACTGATGTTCTAAAGAAGGTTTTTCTTACTTGATTAGACTAGATAAATAGGGGTTCATCTATTGCGTTACAACAATGGCCTCACACGCTTTCTGTGGGTTTTTGCATGCGTAACAACAAATTAGCAGCATTAAAATCGAGAGGCCACCACTATTGGAAAGTTTCCAATACCTTTTACATTAAAGTTTATGAACATTTACTCTATATATTTGTAATTTGTAAAAAGGGTAACACAATTGATTAAAATCAATACAGTTCATTTTAATGCAGTACACTGGGCCCCTTATGTTTACAGACATTTCTTAGAGAGCAGAATATTACTTAAAAATCCATAAAAATGTGTTCAAAATTGGAACAGCGGGAATTTTTGATGTAGTTTCATACAGAATGCCATAGTGATTTTCTCTGATGGTAACCTTTTTAATAGTAAATGTATATAAATCTAAGTAAAAATGTCATTTGCACTCTCTGTTGAGACAATTAAGTTTAGCTACAATAGCCAAATTAATAGAAATCACCTTATAGATTCGATGTTTTATGAAGCTAGAAGCATTTGTATGCCGCTACAGTTTTAGATGGTGTTAATATTGTGCGTTGCAGTGTCTATGCAAACATAAAAATAAATGATTGTACGTGAAAAGCTCCAAATACACTTGTTCACATTCCCAAAACATTCTGGACTGGATGCAAAAGTGAGGTTTAAAGGACAGAGAGCGATCATTGTACACCACCTTCACAACTTTTATTGAGCAACGTAAGAAAGTAGACAAAGCAACAGCATGAATAGAGCAAGTTATGAAAAGAAAATCAGTCTGGAAAATCAGAGAGATACAGATACAGAGAATAAACCACTGGAAAGGAGCTAAAACAAACAAACAAACACAAACGCATCAAGTCAAATCCACATCCGTCTTCAGAATAACAACAAGCTGAAACACTACACTATTAAAAGGATGTGGATTTTCGGGGGTTTGAAAGGTGAGGGGTGTTTATGTACACATGCATAGGAACGCTGCGGCTGGTGATGGGCTCAGGGAAGGAACGGGAATCAAGTACAGTGGATAGGCACTTCATCTCTCCATGACTTATCCGAAACACAAGTGCGAGACACTTTAATCTCACGTACAGGAAGATGGTTACGGAAACGGATGTGATTTAACACCCCCCATATTGAATCCCTACTGGAATCTAATTCTCATCTTCTATTTTGAATTCTCTGCCAATCAAAAGAGCTCGATATCCGCGAGGAATAAGACTTTCAGTTTTTTTTTTTTTTTTTTTTTTTTACGTGGCTCGGAGGGGAAATCTAATACACCTGCAATCTGGTCATCTTTAAAGAGCGCTGAAAATAGAAATGAAATTAATTTAACAAATGAACAATTGTGCCCTGGTAGCATACAGTGAAAGAAAAAAAAAACTCACACGAAGCACATATGGAGTGATTCATATCCGGAGAGTAATTGCAGACCGTTTGCTCAGAGTGCTTTTTTTTTTTTCGCTTTAATGTATAATAAATGTTTTCGGCTTGGCGAAAGTGACATGGAAGTGCTTTCAATGAACGGTGAAAGAAGCCCAGGCGCAAATGAATGAATGAGGAAAAAATGGAAAACGGAAATGCGTTTAAAAGGGACGAAATCATTTAAAGGGAAAGACTGTTTAGCACTAAAACAGATCATTTAAACGTACAGAATGCGACATGCTATATCATGAAGCGAAATCGAAAAGAGCAACTGAAGTCTATATGAAATTAAAACTACCACTTAATGCGCTTTCCTGGTCTTAAGGTCTTTTTGAGTTAATTTTTTTCATTGTCCAGCCATTTTGTAAATGGGAATTTTCCATCTCATGAATGCGTCTCAAATAACAACATTTTATAGATAAAAATGGGCTTTGGCATGTGTATGCTACGTGATGGGTAAGATTGGGGCTGTTGGGTAGACGCGTATCATATTTATCGTATGCACGCCAGCAAATCATACGCATGCGAAAACTGCGTATTATTTGCACGCCAAACGAGTTTTTATTTGGCGTACTATCTAGACGCATTTTCATCATGAGGTTTTGTCACGTTGAGCAACAGAAAAAAAGCTTGTTTTGAAAGCGAGGCGTATTTCGCGTGGCTGCACCATTGACGATAGATGTTTAAACTACTGTGCTACTGTGATCGCAGTTGTATTGTGCACGATTCGTCTGCATGTTAAACAAAATAAAAGAAAAAAGAAACTTGTGAAACTATTTTCGGTGGGGGCAACAAACAACTCCTGCAGCACAAGTAAATCACTCACTTCCATTAGAGAAACAAAGCATGAAAAACTAGTTGCAATTGCATTTGGTGTCGCATGTGGTACATAAATTACACACTTCACCCTTAAGGATATGTAAGTGATTTACGCACAGATGTGTCACCTTGAACTGAAGCCAAAACCGCGAGACAATCTGTCTCACTTCTTACAGCGGTGCAATTTGTGTAAATCCACTCAGGAACCTGATTGAAGAGCTCTCAGGTATATTACCGGACACTCTTTAGGTCAAACAAAGAACTTGCCATTAATGACGCATTACAATGTCTTACACAAGGGTCTTTTTAAAGTCCAAAATAATCTGAGTAGGCTTTAAATGATAAAAGTGGAACCATAGGGCGAGGTGAAAATTCATTTTCGGGGTTTTAAAAATATAATACCTAAAACCTTTCAAAACAGACTTTTCATTTCAGCCTATTATTATTTCACACCTTTTTCTCAAAATGCCAGTGGAGAAAAATACATGTACAAAATCTGTAGAAAATGGGCCGTGGCTGTTAAAAATGAGTATTCAAAATAGTGATAGCGTTGCGGATCCAATACAGGGGATGATGTAAAGAAAAGATGTGAGCTCACACCTAACATCTTCACCATCTGACTATAACAATAGAAACAAGAACAACGGAAATGAAAACATGAGGGCTTGAACATTTTGCCATGCAACTGCTCCCATCGGAAAACATCTACACACACATCTACTATAAACATGCCAAAACTGTGCACATATTTAATAGAAGAATAATCATCTGAACACGTTTTGAACATAAACGCTGAATGAAAGAACTCCATGTTTCCTGCGGGATGTCCCACATCTTATTGAACAATTTAATACTTTACTAAACGATACCCACAATGCACTATAAATGGTTGCAAATCGACAACGTACTCTATTAAAGTGCACATATATATATACGAAAATGCAATAAGTTCCCTAACCTGAGATTGAAGCTAAAATCGCACTAGTGGGCACCGTTAATGTCCTTTATGAACGTAAACACACACGTTGTTGTTCTGAAGAAACTTCTTTGCAAGCATTGTGTATGTTAGCATAGCCTCGGTATAACAGTTTAACCTGTGAAACGTTTGGTTACTAGTATATACCTTACAAAACAGTATCACGGTAAAGCAATACTTTCATATAAACAGTATCATGGCAGTTGTATATTTAGGTTACATGTTCAAAAACATGGGCCACTTGAAAATATAATTGTATAGACTGCCATTTAAATATGGTACTTTATGGTATCAGAATGGTCCAAAAGCAAAGCATTTCCACAGTACATGCCCAAAAACAATGACATTACCATGGTAAAGCAATGGTATCAGATCAGGTATCGTAAGACTACAATACTTTGACATCTATTATGGTACTGCATGACTAAAACATTCATATAAATCACCATGGTAAATGTCAAAACTATGGTGCATGCACAAGAACCCATGCCAATTGAAGTTACTGCAAAAAATGGCATAGCATTTTCACAAGCATGTCCAAAAAACACGGTAATACCACGGCCATTTCTGGCGCTTTTGTTTACTGTGGTATTTTCCGCTCTTTCTCTAAACTGTGTAGTATTTAATCGGCATTATAGGGAGTAGGGAGTGATTTCAGATGCAGCTACACACGAGCAGATTTAAAAGAGTCTTCTATTTACAGAAATCACATTGTCTTGACATTCACGATGATGCCATATGCTCTGTCCAATCACGAATCACGCCCTCTCTAAAGTTATGTGTCACTCAAAGTGAGCAGCTTGTCACTCAATAAGGCTGAAGGGTGTTTTTAACTGCACAGATTCAGCGTTTGAAAAAAAAAAAAGAAAAAGTCCAGTTTTACAGTGAGATTGAGAGAAATGTCACAGTCTTGAATCCGAGTGGAACTGAAGAGGCATAAGGCGAAACACTGTTATTACAGCGTTACGGGGGGACAAATACATTTGTCATTCTTGTTCTTTTAAGGCTCAAACGGCTGAAGAAGCATGCATTTGCCTCTGGCCTTAAGTGACTTCAAAGCATCAGTTTACTAATGTGCTATTGTTGTGGAGATACGTCATGTGTGTGAGATCTGTTTTGATCTGCGTCTCCAACGGTGAGACCCAGGGGGGGTCTGGAACCAAGAACACATTGGTCTCAACACAAACACGAACCCTGGAAACTCATACAATTGTAGCATGCCTGTACACTCATGGGCCGTATTTACAGAATATCTCAGACACACAGTACTGTACATCCATACACTGACTGCTGGTAAACAAGTTGGGAAGCTGCAAACAGTTCTGTAACCAAATGGACCAATTCACTTTTATATTTCCTTTTCTGGTTCAGTTAGATGAAGACCGCATCGATGTGACTAGAGGAACGCTAGATCCCAGAAAGCAACTCCTTCAAGGGTACCTCTCTCTCTCCCAGTAAGGTATCTCTCTTCAGACTGGTGCCCTTGTTGACTACCTTCATTTTGATGGCGAGGTTTTTCACCTGCGCAACTGGAAGTGAGTCAAAGTAGAAGTCCTCGTTGAAGACAGGGTTGCGGCTGTTCTTGATAATGGTGCTCCGCTGTTTCTGGAGCTTTCCCGGGTTCAGGTACAGAGCCACGCAACAGTTGATGCTCTTCGCATCGCACTGCTTGTCGTAGAGGTCCTCGGCCGCCAGCACGCGAACGTGAAGCCTGGAGGCGTCGATGTCGTAGTCTGTGCAGATGCGCAGAGTTCCTCCCTTGTGGAGATTGACGGAGTGCTGCGTGAAGCGATCCATGTTGCCTCCGTATTTCCGTCCTCGGAAGGCCGGAGAAGGAGGGCAACGCAGGCGCCTCTGAATGTTCGGGCTGGTCTCCACAGAGCTGCACTCGTCCGTGGAGAGAGAGCTGTGCCTGGCGAAGGAACGCTTGGCCCGGGACACTTTGGCTTGGGTTTCGTGGGTGAACATCTTGAGGAGGGATGCGGAGCGGGACAACAGAGGGGAGTTGAACGGGGAGGACTCGGCCGAGGAGCAAGTGTCGCTCTCCCCTCCGCTGAAGTACCGGTAGGGGTTGGAATGGGACATATTACAGTCGCTGGGGTTTAAGTGGTTACCCTGCGATTTGCGTTGGGTGTTGGGCGAGGTGAGCGGACTTGTGGGGTCGCTATGGAAGAGGGACTCTTTACGTCTCGTGTGAGGACTTTCCATGAGCGTAGCGAAACCATAGGAGGTTTGCGCTTTGGGTACGTAGGGCAAGGACATGGCCGTCTGGGACTGGGGGTCGGCATTAGTGTTGAGGTCTCCCACGTCCCCGACCACTAAATCATCTGCGCTCTCTATCTGGATGATGTGCCGGTTTGCAGCTTTGAGCAAGTTCTTGGTGTCTCCAGCCAGCTTGTTAATGAGGCGCGGGCTGCGCGGACTACCCTGCGGCGTCTTGCAGCATATGGTCTGCTCGGACGTGGAAGAATGGAGGCCGTTTTTTGGCTTCATCTCCGGCGTCTCCTCCTCTGGGGGGCAGCACACCAGTTTGGGAGGAATGAAGAAGTCGGGAATCTTGTCAGGGGTGAGGACATTGCAGTAGGTGGGGGCTTTGCTCTGTTTGTCAGCCGAGTCTCCCTGCCGGAGAACGTTTCCCTCCACTGAACCGCGGATCTTTTCCAGCAGCCACATCTCTCGTCGGGGTCTGGGAGAGACGTGCAATCGCACCCTGTGGGCACAGAGACCGAGACAAAATATCATCAACCCACACCGACACCTGCGATTGATGAATGCAAAACGAACTGAATTCCATCCAACTCCTCGCTGCTTTGGGTACACTGTCACCCAGTGGATTCTTAGGAGATTCTGAGACTAAGTTAACACGTTGCTAACACTAAAAAGCAATTGTTAAAGACAGCTGACACCTGTCTCTTTATACGCTATCAATTGTGCACCGTCACCTCGAGGAGATGCTGCTCAACATGCACTCAGCATCATGCGTTCATTACGCATTCAATCTGCAAAGCTTATTTACATAAGAAATATATGCAGAACGTACACAGATCCTTCAGAAAGACCATGAAAACAATGTGTGCATTTTATTAACTGTAAGTGCAGGTACACTTAAAAAAATTAAAATGACTTTATCTTAATCAGGTAGTTGACATATAAAAATCGTATTGCCTCTTATGGTGTGAAAATGTTGAAAAATAACTTAGCATACAAATAACGTGAGAAAAATTTAGCTTTATTTGAGTTACAATTAGCACAAGAGAGGTTTCTCTTTAGATATTTTTGCTGTCACACCATAGGATACATCAACTACCCATTTCTCCCTGTTCTTTACATGTTAGTGAATTAAGTACGACCTAAATATTTCTATATTGAGTTATATTGTTATATTTCCAGCATCACAATTTCATACCACCCGTGAGAATTTTTCAACAGTATTTTTCAAGCAGGGGTCTGTGGACACCAGGGGGTCCATGAAGGTACTGGTTTGCGAGGAGGATATATTAACACATATAAGTTAACGATTTAATGACATTTCTACACCGTCTTCGTGCCTTAGTCAGTTATTTATTCCCAATCTGACACATCACAATTATTTTCACCGGTATAATCGAAAACAATCAGTTGAATTAGTCATATGCGATATTTTAACTCATTATTCATTTTAAAGATTGTATTTTTTATAACTTATCTGAGACACTTAACATTACCAAATGAATTCAAAAGCAAGTAATTTTTGTTCACCATTTTAATCAAAGTCCTAAAGCGGTATAATATTTGTGGTTTAAATTGGTCCCGGTCCCTAGGAAATTTCTCCATGCACTTAATGCATGCACCCTTTGTCTCCACCGAAAGAGTCCTCTGCGCAACAGCTGCTCTTCAGGTCAGTGTATAACGTGTGGAGAACGGATCACAATGCGTTCTGAAATACGGACTGCACGGCATTTGCTGTGACTGCAGAAGATCAACAGTGACACAGAGCTGCAAAGGGGGACTTTATTTGTACAAAAACTAAAGATATGCATAATATCAGGCTTATTCTAAGAAATCCCTGCGCTGTCTGACCTATTATACCTGAGAAACTTTGCATGCAAATACGAAATAATTGATGATCTCTTACAAAAAAAATCACATAAACACATTTTCTGATAAAATACCACAGTAGCTACATTAATACTTTCATAAATGAATATGGGATCTCCTACAAGCAGTGTGGGACCAAAGTAACACTATAGTACTTTTTTTACAAAAAAGCGTACTTTGGTGCATCTGGTATATTTATAAGAAATGAAAATATTAAACAAATGGCATTTTATGTTATAAACGCAACGAACATAAGTATATTACTTATAATAAAACACATAAACACCTGTAACACTGTAAAACCGTAAAATTTCCACAGCACATTTCTGACGAGCAATAGTTTGATACTCAGATATTTATTTTTATGTTTTGCATACACGCGCAAGTAAACGCACTAGAATATAACGAATGCGAGCATGCGTTTAAACTTTTACAACGTTCTTGAATTAAAAACCTGTTGAGTCTCAGCTGAACTTACGTGAAGTGGTTTGTGGTCGGGTTTTAAAGTGAGTGTCCTCGCTTCAATCCATGTGTCGTCGCTCGTCTCACCTCTCGCTCCAGGACAGAACCGTGTGTCGGCGCCGCGCGTCTACTCGAGGCTTTAATAGCGCGCCGGAGCGGAGCGCGTTACCGCGCGCGCGCTCCCGCCGGCTGATCTGCTCGCGCACGGTGACGCGCGCCGCTCCGGAATTACTCGCAGTTCGTATCAGAGAGTTTTAACGGAACAGAAGTACTGCCTAATATTAAAGGAGTGCAAATAAACACTGTTATGAAGAGAACAGGCCGCTAAATATATATCGCACGTTACGCATGCTCTTTAAAAAATAAAATATGCATGGAACAAATATTTGTTCGGAATGGAACGCTTCACTGCGCTGTATATTCACTTAATGGAGTAAATGAGTATGCATTGAAAAGGTTAAAGGGATATGTTCACATAAAAAAAGAACGTGTTTCTTCATGTGAACAGATTTGGAGAAATTTAGTAACAGCAGTGAATGGGTGCCATCAGAATGATAAAAACATCCCAATAATCCACATCTTTATTTGATTTGGTTTCTGCCACTTGCTTCATTCTTCATTCAAACTGCCACATTTAATCAAAATCAGTTTTATCACAACATATAACCGCTGCAGTTAATAGTCTTCAATACCTGTTCGATTGATGTGTAATATGTAACTACATGCGTTATTATTACCGTACATTTCTGCCAGTCACCACTAATAACCTACTCCTAAATATAATGTAGAAACTTTCCGTAAAGCTGCCTAGAGATGATTTGTATCGTGAAGAACATCCATCATTAAGACGGTTTTAACTGCTTCCAGCTAAAACACGAGTCTTCTTTGCTTAATATTGTTTTTTCAAGTGAAGTCGCCTTGAGTTAAGACAGAAATATGCACAGATCAGACGCCATATACAAGACAAGACTGTTCAAAATAGCAAGCATAGGCATTACATGAGAAAGTGTTTCGCTTTCAAGAAAATATTGATGCGTGGATAACTACGAGCAGGCTGCAACAGACACTTTTTAAACGCCTTATCAGTTCACTGTCGGCCACTGAGAGAGAAACGCTCTGAATGAAATAGTGCTTTAAGATGATGTATAATTGTGTTTGATTTGCTGTTCTCTGATCTGCCTGTCTGTTTCCCTGGAAACTTGGAGAGAGGACTACGGAAACGCACACCCATATTGTTCGTGCAAAAGCAGAAAACTTTTCCAAAAGTCGCCTAATTGGAGAAAAGCGTTTAAAAGTCACAGCTGACGTACAATCTTTTCTCAGAATTTAAACATAGATGTTGGGCTTCAGGTCTGTGCACTCGAAACATGGCTAGCTCACACGTCAAAAAAGAAAAAAAAAACCTTTATGATATATTTAAAATATTCATGCATTATTTTTTATTTTTTCACAATGTTCACATGGAGATACATAGCTTCCACAGAAACATGAAACGTGTATCCTACGCAACCACTTGACTGAATGCACACATTTTGGGTACGGTTTTCCTCTTGGGTACCTCCACAACGGAACAAAAATATGCCTAGATAGGAATAATTGATCTAAAATGAAAATTTGCTGAATTCAGGATGTTACAAACAGATCTGTAGAAATGTAGCATTCCATCACTTGCTCAACAATGGATGCTCTTTAGTGAATGGGTGCCGTCAGAATGGCAACAGCTGATAAAAACATGACAATACTCCACGCCACTCCAGTCCATCAATTAAGAAGCTGCATGTCTGTAATAAATAAATTCATCAACATAAAATTTTAAACTGACATGTTATTGCTTCCTACAGTCATATTGTCTGAATCAGAAGAGAAATGCAGACAGATAAAGCACTATTTACACGCTAAATCAGTCTCTAAACAAAGATGTGGGTGGATATCAGTGTGCGCGAACAATAGGAGATGGATTTTTAACTGGAAGAAGCAAGGATTGCGGATTCGTATTTTGGCCAAAATCGACTATTTAAAGTTAAAACACCTTAATGATAAATTTTCTAACAAACACAACGCCTTTTGCTTCACACGACATTAAAGGATGGATTGGATCGGTGTGGATTGCTAGTGGATTATCTATTTCTGACGGCACCCATTCGCTGAAGAGGATCTATTGGTTGAGCACCGCTACATTTCTTCAAATGTGTTCCCATAAAGAAACGATGTACTCCAAACCTAATTATTAACTCGATCTCGGATGGCATGACAATAAATTTTTATTTTTGGGGGCGAACCATTCCTTTGCATCAAAACCAGCACAACGCAACCAAAAAGGCCGAAAAAGAAATCCAGAAGCATGCGAATAATTAATGCACGCGAGAATTTAAATCATCTGAAGTAGAGAAATGCGTTTCTCCTTTTTAGCGCAAAACACAAATTGCGTTCAACACCGGATCCCTAGATATGCTGTTTTATTAGCCTCTCTCCATCTCTCTCTCTCTGTGTCTATCTCTCATCTGCTGTCTGGGCTTAACATTAAAATGCAATTAACTAATTGCCTGGAGAGGTAAGGAGCATTATGGCTATGAAAGTACAGCGATGATCACATTCGCTCTAATTTCCCAGGATGCATCATGGGCTGAACTCCTGTCACGCAAGTACGCTTTCATTTCTATTCCATCATCTAAAAAGTCTTCATCGTGTGCATACAAATGCACAGATGAGCTTGAAAAAGCCGGTTGGTGGTTTCGGCCCGAAGTAGCTCTCTATGAAACAATGAGGGGGTTCAGATATTAATTATAGACTGTACTTTTATCTGCAGAAAGTATTATGCACATCTGAGATAATGTCATCCACTTTAACTGTCGCATAACAAAAGCTGGTGTCCAACTGTGGCCTATTCATTGCTGATGATAGTGTTTACAGATCTAAAGTCTATCATCACAGGGAGGGTAATGGCTTCAGACCAATTGAGAAACATCCAAATATGGACACATCATTAAGTTTTTACACTTTATTTGTGCATCAGGAGTTTTTTTTGCAGCCACTTTGCGACGATATCACTTTAGAAAAACAACATTTAAAGAGATAGTTCAGGATGGATTTTTTAAACGTCTTTTAAACAGCTGTTTGTTAGCTGACGGCGCATTAGCAGATGTTAGCAGAACTTTTACGTAGGATTGCTGACATTATGAAACAAATAACCAAATGGATCGAATGGCATAGGCAACCACATTCTATATTGATTCCTCATAGCACTTAGATTAATTAAAAAAACCTTCTCTTTAATAACTATTTTTTTAAAATATTGTTGTTGTAACATCTAAGGTTATGTGTATGTGTGTGTGTGTGTGTGTGTATATATATATATATATATATATATATATATATATATATATATATATATATATATATATATATATATATATATATATATATATATATATATATATATATATATATATATATATATATATATATATATATATATATATATATATATGTGTATATATATATATATATATATATATATATATATATATATATATATATATGTGTGTGTGTGTGTCCAAAATCCAAAAATAAATAACCAATAAATAAAATTATGTCACACAACTGCAGCTTGAGATTATTAGGAATGCAAATGTAAAAAAATGTTAAAAACAAAGTTGGCTGCAAATAAATGGTCTATATATATATATATGCGCATGTATGTATGTATGTATGTGTGTGTGTTTGTGTGTGTGTGTGTATGTATGTGTGTGATGTGCATTTCTAGACTTTTCATGCATGCTACAAATGCAGTCAGTAGTCTTTATAGTCTTTAACTTGTATTGCTTAAAAAATCACTAGGGGGTGGCGGGTGATTTAAAATGATTTTTAATCTTTAAATATACCGTGACGCTCCCAGTTTCAGTACATGAAAAAGTATGAAAACAAACAGCTTCATCAAACTTACAGCGGGGCGCAGCAAAAAAAAGGTAAGGGCATATACCTCCGAATACAGCAGGCTACTGTTTAAGAAAAACGCTGACAGGAACCTGCTCTCCCATTTGGCCGAAGCCACCGACGATGTATCAGAAAACGTCACGGTACGATATTTTAACAAGCGGCGCATACAACAGGTCTAATGATCTCTGTCGGCTCATTCTCACACTTACTGAACCCAGTTGAACTTAAGAGAGCAGGGAACGCAAAAACTCTTCTACTGCTTCCACATCTATAGCACGTGCCTACGATAACGGAAACGAAACGGTTTCTGCCACGTGCCACGCAACGCTATTTTAACGTCCATTCACGTCAGCGTGCAAAGATTCACAATTACACTCATCGAGCCGAGGTTCCACTAAAAGCAGGTCTCAGAGCCATTTTCAGGCGCTTTGTGAGGAAGGAAAAGAGACAAAGCCCGCATGACAATAACATCTGAACCTCTGTGAAAGAAGAAAAAGATCATCTCGGGAAAGCGCAGAGAAAAACCTGCTTCCCGGTCCGCCGCCGACGCCGCTGTTGTTGTCTCTTCCCAGCTCGTTCCCATGGTGATGCGGGCTACACCGTTTACTGACATTTGGCCACAAGTTATTTTGTTCCGCTCTCTTCTCTTGAATCGCCCACTTGTCTCATCAGCGAGAAAGTCCAGGCAAGCGGTGGGCGTCCGCACGTGGATCTGTTAAACACAAGGAGAAGCATGGAGACGAAAGTAATAAACCCCAACGTAAACCTGTCACAAACACCCACCGGGCCGAGAACACCCGCGTCACCTCTGGCCGTCACAAAGGTCACTCGGGTATTACAGCTGTTTTACCCGAGATGGAAGAGGGTCCGCGGGGGTCAGCCGGAGAGTTAGCTGAGCTTCAAGAGTAATCTGCACAGAACAAAAGCCTTTAGAAGAAATAGGAAGCAAGCCATCGTTCCGTTTCCTTTCTTTTCAAGGGCTTTCCAAAAGGTTCCTAATCAAAACAGTACTCGATCAAGTTGCTCTTGACACAGCTCCGACCCGGCAAACGCAATATGGCCGCGCGGAAAATTCGAAAGAACTCGAAGAACCATTAAGTCCCTTAAAAAACCCTTTAAGAACAGTTCTTAAAAGCAAAAGCTTTCCGCTATAAAAGGACGAATGTAAAGATTTCGTGGCTGTTAAAGCTTCTTCGTTAAAGCAAGCGTTTATAAGCGCGCTGCAGTAATATGTGGAGACCCGGTGGTGTGTGTGGAAATTGTAAAGAGAAGAGGACCGAGCACCGAACCCTGAGGTACCTCACAGATACCTTTCAGCGAACAGATCTTAAAATAACCATTTTTGTACATAACCTTAAAACACAAAGGTTACGTAACCTTTTTTTCACTATAAAGAAAGAATGAAAAGATTTCGCCGTCGTTGAAGCTTTATTTATTAGAGCGTGTAAGAGAAAATACATGTCTTCTACTGTGATGTAACGAGGTGATAAAAGAAGAATCTTAATTAGCGGTGCTTCCTAAGACTGAAATCTTTCCCGTTGTTTTGTTTGTTCCGTGCCACGCAATTTGTGCTAAAAACACGAAACCCCAAACTGGTTTAAGTGATTAAACAGGACCGGCAGACGATAAAACGGGAAAAATCCCATAAGATTTGGAGCTGGGATACAAAGCAAGAGGCAAAACATTTTACCGTACACTTTATATATAAAAAAAAAAAACCTGCGCTTTCATAGAAAAAATGTGTACAGTTTCATAATTTTTTGCATCTTGAAATGAGTAGTTCTGTATCCCACTCTGTTGTGTTTGTTTAGTTTTTTTCTGTTAGGAAGATAACTGAGCCTTTTATTTATTTATAAACTGCTTACTAATGACTATTAATGTTGGCACAATGCTTTATAAAGTGTTACCAAGAAATCTTATGAACCCAAAATTTTTATAGTACTGTATATATATATATATATATATATATATATATGTGTGTGTGTGTGTGTATATTAGTCACATGGATGTCAGCAAAACTGACTTTCAGGATACTGCAAAATATCTAATCAGTCAAGAGTGTCCAAACTTTTGACTGACAGGTTAAGCTTAATGTGTTGCAAACGCTGGTTCATGTGGTTTTTAACAAGTGTTCAGAGTCAACTCTATTAAAGCGTTCATACGGTACCGGTTCCAAACACCATACAGAAAACAACAACAAAAACCCCACACATAGCCGGATCAAATATTTTTCTCTGGAAAGACTACTGCTGAGACACAGCAACAGTGCCGGAAACAAGTTTAGACCCGTAGTTCACTCGAAAAAAAGAAAAAATTGGACAGCTGTAGCTGCCTGTGTGCTAAATTGCTCCTTTGGGATTTATGAAACCCGTCGTACTCTAACCTTCAGATACTAACCGTTAAATACTAAGATTTTTATCTTCCAAAACAATCTCCAGCACCGTCCGAATCTGTAGGAATACTCATAAATCAAAACAACTGACTGCAAAGAATATCTGCAACGTTCTAGGCGAACATCTGCATGCTGCCTTTGTAGTTTATTGATGACTTCCGGTACAAAATGCGTTTGATACAGTACCGTTGTCACATCACGTAAAGGAAATATTAAGTTATCAAAGAAAAGGTAGGTTTAAAGTGATTTATAAAACGTTTAATTCAAAATGACTATCACCACCAGATCTCGTCTAGCTCTGTTATGATTCAGACTGAAGCATTCGTTGTGAATTCACACCGACTCTATAAAGAGATATAATTAGATAGATATATTACATGTTAAATTACATACGACGCTTTATCAATAACGACCGTGATGATTAATGAACAAAAACCAGTGAGATTTCGCCTGCAGCGACGGACAGAAAAGATCATACCGATTACAAAATTGAAAAAGCTAGCGTACAGGACAGGCAATCAATCCACTCACGACCACACCAAGGTAGGCTGGTTATGTAAGAGCGCGCAATTACCCCGCTTTTATGCTTTTAGCCTTAAAGGTGAAGCGTGTCATTTCTGAAGCACTAGAGTCACCAAATGGAATTGCAAAAAAAAAATAATGACCCCAACCATCGGCACGGACAAATGATCACAGAATCACAGCGTTTTATCTTTCGGGGGAAATTAACCTAGTTATGGTTTGTTCGTTTTATTTGCAAACTTAGTGATAGGATAACAAGTGTACCTGTTTAACAGAGGAACACAATTTTGTTGGTTACAAATTAAAAAAAAAATACAATAGGAAAAATACAATTGAGCTTTTTTTTTTTTTTTTTTTAACACTGGCAGCAACAGGTAAGCAGAGGATTGCAAAATAACGGAAATGTGTTCACTTTAGAGACAATTGTGCCCCCTGGTGTCTCCTCTCCTAATTTTCATTTAATAGTAAACGTAAAAAGTCTGTGTAACACTTTACAATAAGTTAACAACATTAGTAAACATGAGAATGAAAAAAATTCAGCATTTACTTTGCTTTATTAAAATCGCAAGATGACATCCGTTGACGCGCTGTGAAAAAACACGAATAAACGATGCATTTTTCATTAGCTAATGTTAACGAAGATGAATAAATATTATTTCAGATGCATTGTTCATTGTTTGCTCATCTCCGTTAATACATTAACTAATGTTAACAAATGACACTTTATTGTAAAGTGTTACCTACATTTTAACCAATAACCGTAATTTATTTTTAGGATGAATAAATTGGCAACGTCCTAATAATAATTATTATAATAAAAACAATTACTGCGTGCACTTACAAGCAGCATACTTAACACACACTTTATTAGTACGAAGCACTAGTGGTATGTAAATACATAATACAATAAACACTGTAATACGAAGTGTGACCGACACACCAGCGAACGTCTTTCTTTCCTCTAGACTTCATCGTAAGTGGTCAAATAAAGCCACATTAACCTCTTTAAAACGTTTTACGTATCAAAACGGCAATGCCAAACATAAAAATGGCGTTTTCTAAAGGCACTTATTCTTGTGTAAACTTTGTGCTAACTACTAGCGTTTTTATTTGTCACAATTCTGCATTTAAAAAGGCTTTTTAAGCGAAACGATTCCACGTGGCGATAACTCTCGTGTCAATGCCATATTCCGACTTGGTATGAAACGGTTGTTAGGCAGAATTGCTTTGTTTCCTGTACGTCTATCAGTCGTGCGATCCTCGTCTAGGTATCGCATGGGTCAAATACCATCATGTTGTAGGGTGTTTGTAGTGATGTCTAACAGCAGCGTCTGCTGGAGGGAGGAGGCTGTCGTGTCAGTTTAAAGGACTCGTGGCTGTCGGCGTCTGTGTTCTCCAGCGGAGGGATCTGTCGACCTACACAGATGTGAGAACATCGACAATTCTGTCACTGCATTGATTGTCTTGATGTAATTAAACACAGAGAGGTGATGAAGACGAATGCCCGTGGCAAGTTCAAGTTAAGTCTGTGTCATCGACACGGGCTACTGCGATAAATCACTCCATTAAAGAAACTCAGCATAAATTTAATATTGTGCAAAGCGGCTAAAAAGCCATTCCCAATCAGCTGATGTGAAGGCCTAGATATATTATCTACAATAACCCCTGACTAATATACTATTAAACATTGTATTTTTTAATAGTAATAGGAAGAGTTATTATTACATTTTTTGGTCCCACTTTATATTAGGTGGCCTTAAATACTATGTACCTGCATTTAAATTTATCATTTGGTACAATGCATTTAATGTGTACATACATATTTTTACAAAAATACTTATATGTAGTTACATCTGTAATTAATTTATAATTACACTGTTGACCAAACCGTTCCCTAAACCCATATACATTGTAATTATTTATTGATGCAAGTACGTAGTAGTTAAAGCCACCTAATATAATTTTTTCAGCATTCTTTAAAGAACAGAACGTCTAAAAAACGTCTTTAGCAACTTTATAATGTCTTTACCGTTATGTTTGATCAAATGAATGCGTCTTTGCTGAATAAAAATAAAAATGTAATTAAAAAAAGAACGAAAAAAAAAAATATGGTACTGTAGTTATTGAACATATATGTAAAATTCATTTGTTAGTTAATTGAGTTAATTCTCTTTTTTTATTGCAATGTTTCCCTCTGAAATTTTCTTTAAAATCCGGGTTGGAAAAAAGCACGGTTAGATATAAGCTGTAAGTTCATTTGCGAGTAATTAACATGCTTTCTGACCTGAGAACGCTTTGTAAAATAGCTGGAAAACGACTTATAGCTGGAATATGCGACAGGACTTGACTAGTCTCAGCGACACTTACTGATTTTCTGAAACAGCTCCTCTATGTTTACAGCATTTCTGGCACTGGTCTCCATGAATATGGCTGCAATTGACTCTGCGAAATCTTTTGCCTCTTTAGTTGGAACCTCCCTAGAATAAAAAAAAACAAACAAACACTGGATATTAGCAAGCAATCAGCTCACTCACAGAAATCCCCGAGTGTTTGCTTAGCCTGAGAAATGTGTTCAAATGAGGGCAAGACTGAAAACAGCACTGGACTTCTTGCAGATATTGATTACAGCTGCAAAGGCAGACAGTCGGGAAAATTACGAGGGATTAGAAGCATGATAAAAAATTTCTAAATGGAAATGGCTTAATTAACAGTTACACAGCCTCGATAAAATGATTACTGAAGGTGCATGAGCATGAGCTTCAGAACTGAAAGTAATAATCACAACTAAAAGGAGGACTTGTGTTCATAATTTAAGAATTTACTGGATATTACGTTTATTTTGATCTGCTCTTAATGTGCAATTTTGATTTTAATGTGACTAAGTGAAATGAGCACATACGATGTAACAAATATGAAAATATAAACTAAACTTAAACGTAAATAAAATAAACTTTAGAGAGTATAATACATTTATACAGAGGAAAGGGGCTTAAACCTGATATCTCCCAGATCGGTTTTATTTCCTGCTATAGCCACGACTATATCCTCCGGCCCGTGTTCCTTCAGCTCCTTCACCCACTTCTTCAACGTCTGGAAAGAGTCCTGGCACATCACAAAATACAAATAAGAGGCTTCAGATCCAATTTAAAACATCAACTTTGTCTCAGATGCTTCTGAAGTTCCACGCGAGATCAAATAATGCAGACGCCGACAAATTAGCATAAAGCTATAAAATCAAAACGTGGATAGCCGATGAATTTGAAGAGAAATTTCCGTAATGACTTCTCTGACTCGTTTTGAAAAATGTAAGCGTTGGAGTTGATGTGAAATCAGTTTAATCTCATCGCTTCCTAAGAAACAACTGATACATAGGCAGGATCTCATCAGCGATTTTTCTTTGCTTCGTTTCTCAGAATAACCCATTATAGTGTACCGCACCTAAACGCAGTTCAACCTGCTTGTAAATGAATCGCAGAAACATATGCTTTAATACCACTTACAAGCTTTGTGATGTCGTAAACAACGACGGCCGCTGCAGAGCCCCTGTAATACATGGGAGCCAACGAATGAAACTGCAGAAAAATAACATTTTGTCAATGTTGGGAGCTTTTAAAGATTTAACAATTCTATATTAAATAGGGAAGATTTATTATTTGTCTTGCACGGGGTTAGTGACTTCTAACAAGTTTTGCAGAGAAAAAATACAACTAGCTTTTTCTTAAAAAAAACCAAAAACACGTGGATACTGTAGCATTGTTTTAGTAAAGCATGTTTGGATGACTTGTAGTGCAGGAGATGTGCTATAGAGAATATAACGCCAAGCTCAGACGGACATGCATTTTCTGAGCGAGCTGAACAGACTAAGTCAAGCCAGCACTTTCCAAACTCACACACACATTTCCACCACACCCGATGAGTCACACCTACAGTGAACTCTTAACTCTGTGTGTGTGTGTGTGTGTGTGTGTGTGTGTGTGTGTGTGTGGAAATGAAATGTGATTTCTCTAAACAACGACTTTGATGTCAAATGTGACACAAAGGTTTGATCTCGCATCTTTTAATCTTGTGTTAAACCAAAAGTTCATCCAAAAATAAACTTGCAGACGACGTAAAATGACAGAATTTTCCCTTATGAATTATTGATTTAGGTTAGGAGTTAAGGGGCGCAGACACACTGACAGGAATCCGAACATATTAAACCTGCGTGTGCGTGTGTGTGTGTGTGTGTGTGTGTGTGTGTGGGCGTGGACGGAAAACCGAATGCTACGGAATCATGTTTAGCTACTACGGTCTGTTCAGGTCGCATGAGACAGAAGTGGATGCACAAATGGGCACAAATAGGAATTCGTGCAGAATTATGAAGCCGAGGGAGAAAAAGACGCGTCGGACGAAAATAAAAATGAACAAACGCGTAAATAAGTAAAAGCTTCATAAAAGATTCATACATCTAAGCTCAGATTTCCAAATGAATAAAAACAAAATAAAAAATGTACTCACTCGTTCCTGCCCTGCAGTGTCCCAGATCAGAAACTTGTGAAGTTCATTTCCACAGGGGACTGTCTTAGTTAAAAAGATGCACTAAAAAAAAAAAAAAGATCATGATAAACATGATTTGATAATAGTAATATATATATATATATATATATATATATATATATATATATATATATATATATATATATATATATATATATATATCATATTGTTTTTTATTTAGTATATATGCATATGTCTTCACTCAAGGAGGAAATTGCATTACAGCAACCATGACTAAAATATGACGAAAAAAGTTTGTGCAAATTATGCATAGCTAAAAATATTCTTTTGTCCTTGTGTCGTGAGTAGCATAACCGAGAGTAATCAGCATGTGCTGATGTAAACAAAACTGAGAGGAAACAACTGAACTGACTCTGAATCAGCCGTTCAAAACTGGTGCTTTGACTCATGAAGGTATATTTAGACACACATTCTTCCTCCTCCACATGAGCTGACGGATGCGATTTCTTCACCTCAGTTTGTGTAAGTCCCCACAACTACATCAAGCGTTTGGTAAAGAGACGCACTCACCCTATCGTTGGACTGATGTTGTGGTCGAAGTGATCTTGTACGAAACGACACACGATGCTTGATTTCCCCACGCCTGTGTCCTGTGATAACGACAAAAACCAAAAGCACTGAAGATCATCAGATATATGAACAGACTATTATAGAACTAGATAAAATTATTTCATCATGAATTATGCAAGCACACTATACGGGATACAATTTTCTGTACATATAAAATACCTGGATGACATACTTCTGCCACAACACAAAGCACTCTGCACAAAACACCATATCCCACAATGCACTTACCTTCAGTTTCCAGTGAGTAAGTGTTTTACATGCATTCTTGTGAATTGAATTGACTACCATGTTTGTTATCATCACCCCGGGATGCATTTTAAAACCGAGTTTGCATAAAATGCCTTCATTTTAGGTTAATTTCAATTAAGACCTTTAAATCAGAGTCGGTTACAGCTATAAAATCTGCATGCCTTGCACGCACAGCATACATAGTGCAGACTGGATGCTCTTCTCGTCACAGCCAGTGAATTCCGTTCCACGCACTATTTTTTTATACAAGTATACACTTTATATTTAAGTATACACTTTAAAGCGCGCTAGAATTCCATTGAAGACAGAGCCAGTCTCCAGCCGGCGGTGACGTCACGGCCGCAAACATTCCTAAAGAATGAATTTACGCGAAAACACGTCCAGCTTCGGCTCCGACTCTCTCACGAAACACCCGACGACATTAAATCAACACCTAACGAGGAAGCCCGCAGCGGTAATAAACGCCGCTGCGCGTTGAGCACGAGGAAAGGAATCGGAAATAATCCAGTTCCAGTCAGGCTGTTTGCGTCGATGATCCCGAAGCGGAGGAATCTCAACACTCACCCCGAGCAGACAAACTTTCAGCTCCCTGATGGCCATTGTGAAGTACGTTAAGGCAGCTGAAGCATACTTTTAACAGTCTCCGGCCTTGTTTTGTCGACTCTCGTCCATCACGGTCACAGGGGACTGTTCGTCCGCAAAACACAAACTCTGACCATCTTCTTCCCAAATCTAACGGAAACCGACTGGAGAATTTCGACTGAGCTGTCACTCACGTCACGTGACGGCATAAGCCACGCCCCAAAGAGAGCGCGAGAGATTATATATATATATATATATATATATATATATATATATATATATATATATATATATATATATATATATATATAATATATAACCTTAATAATACATTAAAAACAAATGACTGTTGTTGTTGTATAGTTGACTTGACAATTGTTATAGTTTTGCCAAACATTCATAATAATAATAATAATAATAATTAAAAAACATTAAGTCTATCTACGTTTTTACTGGTATATTTTTGAGTTTCATTTAGATAACTTATAACCTTATTCAGAAATTAAATTTTTATTTAACACAAAATAAGCCATAATAAATAAGCTTTCCGTTGATGTATGGTTTGTTAGGATAGTTAAAGGGAAAAAAAATAAAGTTATTAAACATTACTAATCAAGTTGATATTTTTACAGTAGAAAATTCACAAAATATTTTTATGTAACACCATCTTTACTTAATATCCTAACGGTTTTTGGCATTAAAGAAAAATTGATAATTTTGTGCTACTTATGACTGCTTTTGGGCTCACAATTTAAGGATTAATACATAATTACGAGGATACTTTATAAATCCAAAATGCATTAATATAATAAAAAAAATACTAATATACATCCACATCATTGAACAAAATTTATATTATATATTATCATGCAAATTCATATGCAACCAAACAAGAAAATGAATGCTGTTTAAATCAAAGCATGATTACACGTTCTTGGATTTCAAGCTTTTTTTTTATTTTTTATTTTCTTTCTAATAAGTTGGTCTGGGAAGAGATTATTATTGTTGTTGTGGTTGTTCAAAAAAAAGTTACATGTGTGTATGTATACATATATTTCAATTATAAAAAAAACGTGCTCTGGACTTGGTATCTTTTCTCTGACTAGCCTGTGCAGATCAAACAAGACCGGCAACCTAGACAGAGAAAACGCAAGAAGCTTAGAGGTGAAGGTTAGGTTAAATGTGCGTAACCGTGGTAACCAGCATCCAGCGCCGTCCTTCATATACGGCATTCCAGTCAAAAATCTTCAACATTGATTACTGTCCAACCTATCATTTTATTTTAGATGGCAGCATTCTGTTCACAATGATCAGGAGCTACAAAAGCTTTGTTTATAACATGAAAAACTATAATTTCCAAAAGTAGATGAGCGGGCACGTATCTCTTTGAGATCTTTTTTTTTTTTTTTTACATACATAACAGCTCTTGATTAGAATTCTACAGTATTTCTGAAATGCAATTCGACAGCACAAAAAAGGAAAAGAAAAGCAAAATGAGGGAGGAAATGTGTTATCTGAAAGGGAGTAATAATAATAATAATAATAATAATCCAGTAGTACACTAGTATTTCAACAAGCACTTTAAACAAATATAACAATCACAAAATGAACCTGACAGAATATTTGTATCAAAAAAAAAAAAAAATTAAAAAAATGGTGACAATCTAGTGCAAGTTTCCAAAATGACTATCGAACAGTGTGTCAGAACATCTGTAACAACTGTGCCAAAACTTCAGGAGCGGCTAGGAGGATCTCTCAAAAAGAGTTCATATTTCACCACGAATCAAAAAAGAAGATATTCTGCGAAAAAGAAAACGAAGCTCGCTTTCGAACAGAAGCACCATTTACTTCATGCAGTGTCTCTTTTCTTCGATTCGGACCACCAACGCTTATTAAAACCACCCATAATGACCACTCGAACTTCATCGCTGATCAAAAATATTCTTGTGCTTCACGAAATTTGTAAAAAACGAAAAAAAAAACGTGCGAACGTACGGAAACCAACAACTCCACCACAAACGGCACTCGACTCGTTCCCTTCCATAAGTGCAGATCTGCACGGTCTAGTGCGGTTACAGATTAGATGTTTATATAGGATTATTAAATATCGAAATTTATAATAAATGTTCTAAACCGTCGCCTTGGAATATCTTAATAGGAAAAAAAAAAAAAAATACAATCTCGTTGTATCACAATGTCCCAGAGCATCTTCAAAGTAATTCTTCAGTGCGGCTGCACACACACACACACACACACACACCTATGGCACAGTGGTTTCAGAAAACACACAACTTTATTTTCATTCAGTTTAATCGCTGTTCTAGACCTGGACCCACAATAGGAGCCCATTATGATTTCTTGTCCTCTCATTTCTGCACTGGCAACAAACATCCAGGATGTTTCTCAACGCATTTACTCCTTTGCGATTTAACTATGAGCAGAACTGTATAAATAAAATGCATTTGTTAACGATAACCGATAAAGCAAACGTACTTGTCTGAAATGATTGTTTTTGCACCGAATGTAACGCGAGTATAGAAGAGACGGATGTTCGTCGCCTTTGGTTTGGAGCTTTACACAGGAAGTAATTAAGTGTTGTGTCATAACATCCTTTTACAGCTTGCCGTTTCTCGAAATGCATGAATTATTCAGGTGAATCTTAAGAAAACATCTGCGTAAAAGCCCACTCACGCCGTGATGTGTAATAAATATAAAGGTAATCGCAACTTTTTCATCTTTTATCCTCGAGTTTGTCTATAAAAACTCTATTTCAGTAACCGCAAGAATTTTGAGATCAAGAAATCGCAACTGAATCGTATTTTTTTTCGTGGTGAAAAAAGAAGAAAAGAAGTTGTGAAATGCTGATTTCAAATCCTGAGGAAAAAAGCAGATCGCAAGAAAGGAATCATTAGATGTAAACTCAAAATTGTAAGAAAAAAAAAAAAAAAAAAAGGCAGAATTCTGAATTTATATCTCACAGTTCTGACCCTATTTTTATTGCAAAAAAAATAGTGTGAGATGAAAAGTTGCAATTACACTTCAATGGAAATGGGCTCTATATATTTTAACCCAAAACTGAAAAATATATATGTTTAAATGAACTTTTTTTTTTTTTGCATTGTGACAATTAAATGACTATTAAGAACACTTTGCACTTGGTTTAAATTTTAATCTGCATTTCTGCAATTAAAGTAATGGCAATTATGTAGAACAGTGCTTAATAGTAACGTAAATTATGTTAGAATGCAAAAAAAAATCCGGCGGCTTAATTTTCTTAATGCAAAATATAATATAATTTAATATAATTTTTCTTCTGATTTTGGAGCAAAAATTTACCTGGACAAATGATCTTCACTTTTTTTTAACAACCTTGGGCCCCCTAATACTCTTAACTGTTTAGAAAAAAGAAAATGAGCCTGTGTGTTTAGATGGGTCAAAGGGCAGATTGAATCGGAGCACTCCCAAAGATCTGATTGTGCTGCTGCAATTTCACATACGAACTTAAACGTGTCAAAAGAATGCAATTTCACTCCATTGTGATGATGACCAATCAGGAATGTTTCCCGTACTCGCCTCATTTCCGACCTACAAATCACATCTCCGCTGTCCAGTTTTCTCCCAGTGTAATGACCATCTCACTTCACCTTGCTGACCTTTGACCCAGACGTCACAGTTACGTGATGAGCATACAGAAGTGCAAGTGTGGTGACGGTCGGATGGTTTACAGGTTGGCCTCCCTCTTGTCTTTGCTAGGCGATGGCTTCATGGCATCTTTCCCAGGCTTCCCGTTGGCTGGGGTGGCAGCAGCTGCGGCGGCGGCAGGGGTTCCATGGCGACCGCTGCGGCTCGTTTGATTGGTTCGTCCGCTCTAGATCGTTCCTCTGGGCTGGGCTGGGAGGGCGGGGCCTGTTCAGAAGTGGGCGGGGATGTGTGCTCCTGCTGAAGCTTGTGACTCTGAAGGAGGCGGAGCTGAACACGCAGTTCCAATATGGCCTCCTGTTCCTCATGGATGGCCTGATTCAGATGAGTGTTTTTATTCTGCGGTGAAACAAAGACAAATGACCGATGCACAGAATTCAATGAGACGTTTAGGCCAAATGTTAAGCAGCAAATAATGCAAATAATTAGCCATTTACGTATGCCAAGCCTTAAAACGATCAACTTTCCTTTTCTTGTGTGATGTATATCAGAATAAAAAAAATAATAATAAACAAAAAAATGTAGGATGATACTCGAAATCGTGCACTGGAACAAGTAATGTTATTTTAAATAAATCAAAAGTATATATAAGTGAACATTTCTTATTCTCACTTCTCAACTTAGTTTAACTTTATGTACTAAAATAACTAAAACTGATGAAACTATATAAATTTAAGAAACAAAATAAAAAAAAAGATTACCATAACACAACAAAACTATGCAAACTTAAAACAAAATTGAAATGATTTTTTATTTATCTATAAATCTAAACATTAAAACTAATTCAAAACATTAAAAAAAACCATATATATGATATTAAAATAACTGTATGTTGACTATTTTTCAGCAGTTTTAAATTTAAATGTTACTTGCTATATAAACAAGTTTTGTTAAGACTTGTTTAATTATCATTAATAAATAATTATAATAATAATTATTATCATTATTTTTTAACTGATGTAATACAGACTTAACGCAACAAAACAGACACAAATAGGAAAGCTTGACAAATTTAAATATTTAAATAAAAGAGGGCAGTTTAAATTTTTAAGTCCTTCCTTCTCACCTCTAGCTCTTCATTCTGTTTCTGCAGGTCTTCTAGAATCATCTGCAGTTCCTCTTCATCTTCACTCTCGCTCTCGCTGTCTGATGAATACTCCTCTGTTTCACTGCGGCCCTGCTGGCGGCTGTATGCGTGCGCCATTTTAAGCAGAAAATGAAAGGCAAAGAGTTAAAGAAAAGAAGCAGAAAGGGGACCCTTGCACCTTTCAGATCTACTGTACTGAAGCTGTTTTTACTGGTTGTTGCACATACACTAAAGTTCGAAAAAAAAGTGTACAATTTTATTTACTTATCGAGGCTGCATTACATACTAAAATGTAATTTATTCCTGTGATTCAACGCTCATTTTTCAGCATCATAATGCCAGTCTTCAGTGTCTTTCTGAAATCATTCTAGCATGCTGATTTGATGCTCAAGACACAATGTTGAAATTTTTCCAGTATTCTTTGATAATTAAAAACGTACCTAAAACCACTATTTATTTGACACAGAAATCTTTTGCGACATTATAAACGTCTTTACAGTCACTTTACACTTTATCAGTTTAACGCATGAATTCAAGTATTGAATCTCGAAAGGCAGTGCATCGCAGTCAGCACAAAATTATGATGCAGCACAACTCTTTTCAAAATCGATAAGCTGCTTCTAAAGCAAATCGGCATATTAGAATGACTTCTGAAGAATCACGCCTTGGTGAGCGGAACAGACTTTTCAAAGACGCCGCTTCCCACAGATATCACATGATTAGGATAATTCACGATTATAATTAGCAGCACACTTGGTCATTTTACCTGTGTGCCAACTCTCACCTCTGTATATCCGCGATCTCGGCACGCAGGCGCTCTATTTCTTCTTTCTCTGTGGCGATCTGCCGACGCAGCACCTGCTCCAGCGATATCAGCTCCTCCTGCTCTGTGAGGATCTCATTCTCCTGCAGGGGGCGGCAGAGAAACAAACAGAGAACCTTCAGCGACAACGACATAAAAAAAGCCCCGTTTCACTTTTGCGTGCAAGCATCTGCACGTGCTAAAAAAAACGTCTCCGGCGAACACTACGCAAAGTGCAGTGCTGCTTATCATTGACCAGCTGATTTGTTTATCGGCCAGGAAGCCGTTTCGGTGTCGAGCCAGCGCCTGAAACGCAACGTCCAAGCAGGCGGCCTCACCTGTGCCAGGAGAAGATTAATGACTTCCTCCTCGTTCTCAGACATCTCCTCCTTTGACACGTCCTCTTTAGACAGGCTGGCGATTTCCTGCGCGATTTTAGTCTCGCACTCCTGCAGATTCAGAGGGACAGAGAAATCATGAGGAGGTTTCTAGTAGAGTGGCACGATAAAAAATGGTGCATGAATTACATTTGACAGTCGCAAACATTTGTTTTTAGTGGCCAGCAAAAAAAAAAAACATTATTTATTATTGGTATTATTATTATTATTTATTATTATTTATATAACTAATAATGACATACTATTAATGACATAGCTACTACATGCTAAATGACATACCATACCAAAAATAAATTAATAAATATAAACAATAAATGAAAAACTACATTTCTAAATAGTTTTTCTGATTAAAAATGTTTAACAAAAGAATGTGATTTGTTCACTCATTTCTCTCTCTTCCTTCCGTTTTTTCATCTATTTTTTTACATAGAAATACAAAAGGAAAAATAAAACAAGTTACAACATGCTATGTTGAGATAAGTACGTATGCACATACACATGATTAGATGTATGTATATATGTATAAAAAAATAACTAAATGAATAAATAAAATAAAATAAAATAAATATAAATTTTTATTTTATATATATATATATATATATATATATATATATATATATATATATATATATATATATATATATATATATATACACACACTTTTTTTTCCTACCCAATATCACTCTCTTTCTACTTGTATTTGAGCTGATAACATTTCCAACTTCAGATATCAACATTATCCTTTCTGTAAGGAAATGCAAATGGAATTTTCTACTTGTCGTTTGGGAAATTTTCTTTCTCAGACAAACTCACGACGAGACCGTATGTTTGCTGAGGTGCAGTAAAGCAGGGCTCAGAACTCTTGCCTGTCTCTTGGCCTCGCGGAGCTTGCGTTTCAGAGCGGTGACGATCCGCTGCACCTCCCAGAGTCTCTCCTCCTTGGACAGATCCTTCACCCCGGCCTGCAGATCTCTGTGCAGACGGTTCAAGAGGAACTCCTGCAGAAAGACGACATGCACGTCCCGTAAAAATCACTTTAGCCATGAACTGAAATGAACTTTTTACTGAAAGCGACAGAGAAGAAGCTTCTATTTACAGAAAGCGAAAAAAAAATGGTAAACAAACATTTAAGCAGCATATAAAACTAGAATTCAGTTTCTGTACCTATTTGTCATTGAAATATAAGCATTACTAAAACTTATTACATTCATCACAGATTCATTCAAATTTATTTAATAAAACATAACTAACAGGTTAAGTTAAATGTATGAAATAATAAATATGTTATGTGCCATTGGAGAACAGCTAATTAAACGTTACTTGTTTGGTCAGTGATTTCTGTTCTCCAAAACCATTTCGTCTGAAACCGAAAAACCTTTTTTTGCTTTCCGAAATTTCACTATAACTCACAAACAAGACCTCTACAATTCTCAGCCGTCTTTGTATCTTGTTGATTTGACTTCTCTCCTGGGAAAAAGACCCTACTCTTTACTAGAGTTCTAGATAAAATGTCAACCTCTAGTTGATACATCTAACAAATTGAGAGCATTTCTCACAAAGAGCCATTAAATACACCGCTACTGTTATCTTGCTGAGGCAGCTATACAGTCACACACATCGGGACTGTTTTCGTTTTCTCTGCTCCAGATCTGTTTTTGTTTCCAGTCCGTCTTCACGCACCTCCTGTTTTGAATATCACACGCACATTTCCTTGTTCTAGGGTCGCATTTGCCTTTGACACAATGAAACTAATTATTTTATGTAAACCATAACTACATTTTTTCCTCTTCCGGGTGAACTGCACGATCGTGACGGGTTTGTGAGACTGACGCGCTTCTTTTCTTTTAAGCTGTATTGTTTGAGTCCTGTGCCCCACCTGTCTGCGGATCTCTTCTTTAATGCTCTCCTGGGTCTCAGGTAGGGTCGGCATGGTGGCCATATTGGACCAACGGAGAGGATGGACGACCGGCTTCAGAACCACATCACCGAACAGCTCGCGGACGTGAGTAAAAAACACGTACAGCACGCGATTCCCGATCTACAAACCAGAGAGAAAAGAATTGACTTTGCGTCATAAGTGAATACACAGACATGGTGAACCTTAAAAAGGCAGAACAACTGTTCAACAGCTCTCCTCTGCATCGTTTGCAGCCTTCTTTCAAATAAAAATGACCCCAAACAAAGATCTCATTAGCGGTATGAGGGCACCTCTATCCTCCATGTGTCCCGAGAGACTATAAAAGTAGGACAACCTTCAGTCTGAGAGCAGAAACGCATCCAGATCCATCTACCGTAGCACCGCCAACGATGATTAGCAGCATTTCACTATATTAAACATCTTGTAAAGAATAAAATCGTTACTATTTACTTCCATCCAGGGGGCAAAATCAACTTGCTAATGTTGACATACTTGAATATTTACAAAATACTACACATCGAAAAAGGGCACGTGTTGTTTATGATGTTTAAGAAAGATCACGAGGTAATACAATTAACTAGAAATCCTGTGTTTAAAACAATAATAATTTGCGTAAACAGTATAAAACATTTGTTGCTAATATTCTGAAAAAAAAAAGCTTCGGCTAAAAACCCTTTGATTTTATAAATGTAAAAATGTAATTAAATACACCTACATGAATAATTACAAAATACAGCAAATTGAAAACACCCAATGTTATTCATGATATCTGCTCGGATAATTTGTTTTGGTTTTTTTTATTTATTTTTTTTTCATTCTTGCGGATGGATATGAGAAACATGAAACATAAAAAGCAAGTAGACTTATCATATTAAGAACTAAAAATGCTTTAAATAAAGATTTTTATTTTAAAACAGTATTCATCTGATTAGAGCTATGATAATAAAAATATTCTTCTATATGACTAAAACATTTAATATTTCAGCATAAATTTGTAATACATTTTCTACAGTAGTTTTAACATTTTTATACAGATTTATTAAAATCCTTCAATGATGATGCGCATTGTTATTTTTACAAAGCACGCTTTCAGAAGGACATGCCACTACTAAGTGCTGACCTCGCACTGCATCAAGTGATCATCACCTGTAGATCCTAAACTCACCTGTACGGTGGGATTGAGCACAATAGAGATGTTCTGGATGTTCATCTTGGTGTCTGTCTCGCGGGCGATGACGTGGTCCATGTGAGTAATGAGCCAGGCCAGGATGAGTCTGCTCCCCACAGGAACCTCCCCCAGGAGCCTCTGAAACTCCTGCAGTTTCTCCGCCTCGCTGGGCCGCCCGCAGGCCTCCTCGAAACGCGGGGCCAGCTCTTTGCCCAGCAGGTTATCAGGCAGCTCTCGCAAGTACTGCTTCAACAGGCTGGCCACTGTGTGAGGGTCATACTCCTCCAGACACGGACACTCCTCGCGGTCATACGCTGCTTTCAGCTCATCGACCTTTGACTTCATACCTACAGGGAAAACATGGAGGCAAGAGTCAAAAGCTGCAAGGAACATTTGATGTTGACGCTTCGATTCCTGGCAAGGGGAATGTTTTGGTTGTCTGTTCGGATATGCATGAAGGTAGAGCGCTTTTGAGTTGATGTGTGATTATTGAATTAAATATAAATCGAAAGTGGACCAAAAAGTTTACCAAGCCCACTATTGAGGAACAATTTAAATGTGAAAAAAAGAGAATAAAATAAAAAAACTAGGCTGTTTTTAGTACTTTAAAGTTCTTTAAAAGTCAGAATTTAGTCAATTTTTATTTTTTGGGGAAATTAATACGTTTTATTCAGCAAGGTTATTTTAAATCGACCAAAAGTAACAGTAAAAAAAACATATAATTTAAAAAAAGATATACATTTCAAGCTATTCATATTCTTTTAAAATTCTGAAAAAAAAAAGTGTAATTTTAATTTAATATTGATGACATACTGTCATTTTTTTACTTGAATCACTTACTTTTTATAATTTATATTATACTCACATAAACTCTCTATTCTTAATAATTTAGGTTAAAATGTATATTAATGTGTCAGTTGATTCTATATTGGTCACCATTTTTAATAATTGAAGTAATAAAGTAATTATCAATAACTAATGAGGTCAATGTTTTTGTTAAAATTATTCTGTGCAGTAAGCATCTCCAGAATATTCCTTTAAATACACAGATTTCAGTTTACAGGAAGTAGAACAGGGCCATACCAGAGACGCGATAGATGCCTTCACACTTCATGCCGTAGCTCTCGATGTAGTCCACACACTCTCTGAAGATGGCCGGGAGCTGTATCCCGTCGTACAGCGCCGTTCTCCTCACCGCTTCCGCTAACGGCGCTCCGAAGATCGGCCGGAGCGCCGCCGCCGTCTCCGTGACGACGGGTTCGGGCTCGGCGCTGGGCTTTTTCTTCTTCTTCTTCTCCTTCCACTGTTTCACGACGTCGGCTGCCGTCAGGTCTTTGGACTTCTTGTCCTTAGCCTTCTCCTCCTTGGGCCCCTTCTCCTTCACTTTGAAGTCCTTTTCTTTCTTCTTGGAGAAACTGGGCTTCTTGAAGACGTGGATACCTTTGGAGCGTTTCATCTTAGACGGGCTCTCGGCCTCATCGGCAGAACTGTCCTCCTGGAACGCGGCGTATCCCTCGGCTAAAGGGAGAGGAGAATAAAAAAGTGAAGGGATAAGGCGAAGAAGAGAAGAGAAGCTTCTTCCAATACCTGATTCTAAAAGCAAACGGCTGTGCAAAATTTACTGCCCACCGTCTGTCTCTCTCAAGGTTAGGTGAGACTGAAGGAGCAGAACGAAAACGAGAGCAAGAGAAAGACACCGAAAACTGCTCTAAAGAGGTCAGCTTACAATATCCCCTTGTGCCAGCTCTTTTTTTAGTGATCCATTTCCTCGTCCTGACACTGACTTCACCCTGAGCAGAACAGTAATCAACGGCTCACTAACGTTTCTGACCCCAGCGGCCAGCATTCACGACCGGCCCCTCCTCAGCCACTATAACACACCTACAGGGATGGACAGGGCGTGTCTTTAAAAGCCCCATCACTTCCTGCTTATGTGCAATAGGCTGCTGCAGGGCGGCTAAATATAGAGGCAGGAAAATAACGAATTCACTCTGAAGCTGCACAGAAACTGGAACATTTGCACATCGAGGGCAGAAGTCCATACTGTCAACTAGAGCTGGGTTATACAGTTACAAAAACAACCTCTTTCAGAGATAAAATGCCAATCAAAAAATTTGTTGTTGGTAAATCTTCGTTTTAAAATGTTTTTGGAAGTCTCATCAAAGTTGCACTCGTTTGATCAAAGATACAGTAAAACTGTAACATTGTTATTTTTTATAAAAGTATTCAGAACCCATTGTAATAGGCTGTTGTTACATGCTTGTTACAATTATTGATGCTGAAAAAAATCGTGATATATTTTTGGTGAATAAAAAGCTCAAAAAACTATTTATTTAAAACAGAAATAGTCTGTAGCATAAATGTATATGCTTTTCATCAATTTAATATATCCTCGTTTTATTTTCTCTCAATAAAAAAAATTGCGTCATACAGATTTCAGCACACAAAAGATTCAAGGATATCTTGTTAAAAACATCTACACTGACTCTAAATGGAATTCAGAAACTAAAAAAACGTTAAATAAATATTTAAGCTCAAATGCTTCGGGATTCAAACTGAAGAGATGTCTTTGTTAAATGTTTCGCAGGAAACGGGACAGTTATAGCTCAAAAATTAAAAAAAAAAATGTTAGTTGAATTAGAATAAACTTAAACTGAAATAAAAAAAAATATCAACCCATTAAATTTAAGCTAATCCCATTAATATTCAAAAATATTCATAAAATAAATATTAAAAACTACAGTTACATAGTTTACATATTTCAAAAAAGCAATAATAATGACTAAATCAGCAATAAATTACATTTATTAAAATTCTTATACAAAACAACAATAGTATCTCAATGATACGGTCATGAAAAGTCACTTGTGTTATATATATTGTGATCTAACGCAACAAGTCTTTATTTGGTTGCAAGTGTCAATATAAGGGCACTGTTGAGTGTAAATATGGAGTGTGTTTATCTTACTGCGTTTCTCCTTCTTCTTAAACTTGTTCTTCTTCTTGTTGTGCTCCTTCTCGTCATCGGATGCCACGTCGGGCTGCTCATGGTGGTGTCCGTCGTGAGGGGGCGAAGGGTCGCCCGTACGGTACAGACCTGGGAACTTAGTGGGGCTGATCTCTTCAGAGCTCGGGGTACGAGCCACGCCCCCGGGATGCTCCGCCCTCCTCTGCTCCGCAGGGCTGCTACTGGGTGGCAGGAAGCACTCCGTCATCTCTGCGCCGTCCCGCTATTGTCACCTCTTCATGTCACCTGAGAGGGAAAAAAAAAATTTAATTCTCCTTTCACTGAAGATCATTTCGCAGAAAGGAAGCCCTCACGGCAGCAGAGTGTTCTGTAAACAGCAGCGTCCTTACACCAGTTTGTTGTCATATTACATCTTACAACAGGTAGTCTTTAAATAAATGATCAGGATGTCTCTTAAAACCCATCATGTCAACTCTGTTCGGATTTATGCGTTATTAAATGTTTATATCCGCTAACAAACAGCCTAACCAATGCCCTCTAGTGACCACAAGGATTTTAGCATCTCAAAACGTCCAATAAAAAAAAGCTTTTATGAGCTGAGAAGTGCAAACTTGTACACTAAAGTCACCTTCTCCATTTCAAATGTCATAAAATTATTTATAGAACTATTATAATCATGCCCGAAAAACCAACAACAGCACAAAAACTATACAAGGCTTTAAATAAACTTTCTGAGTCCCAAGCCATCAAAAGTAGATGAAGATGCTGTCTTTCATGAAAAGTCATCTATAAACGCTCCTACTATTTGATTAAGTAAAACAATTAACTATATAGCCATATTTTTAGGGATATTTTGTTCCATAAAGACTAGCATAATACCGACGCAGTATCAAATATATATAATTAGGTCACACCTCACTGAAAAGAACATGTCAGCAAGAAGACACTTCAAAAATGAAGAATGGACTTGATTTTATCTTTTAGAATTGACTGGATCAAGTGTCATTACATGTATTGTTATGTTAACACATATTTTATATATTATCTCTCTCTCTCTCTCTCTCTCTCTCTCTCTCTATATATATATATATATATATATATATATATATATATATATATATATATATATATATATATTTTTTTATATACAATGCCTGCAACCTTCAGGTCCAACTCTCTATCCATTAGGCCACGACTGCCTATATAAACAAATAAAATTACAAGAAAAAACATGCATTTATAAATCATTGAGTGTAAGATCAGTTAATGTGTTACTGTATGATTTCATGAAAACTTAACGAGTGTAAGTCCACAAGCAATAACAATATTAATCCAGGTACTAGTTGACAAATAATATGGACATACTTTTTTATTTTTTAATTAGTTTAGGTTTGTTTCGGCTAATCAAAACAAATATATATATATTTTTTAAAAAAAGTGCGTACATTATCCTCGTACAATAAACAACACTTCTAGATTTTTAGGCTTAGGTATAAGTCAATGTCAACTTCCCATTTTATGTATATTATACAAGAATCTGTGGGCCCTACCCCTGCCACATCCAAAAAAAATAAATCAATAAAACACCCCAAGAAACCACATTACTTTAAGAAGAGATTACCGAGGATTTAACTCACACAATCGTATCGATTTAAAGGCATTCTGACGATTTATGGGGGAAAAAAATAAAGGTTTTCTCGACTGAGGAGCAGAATAAATCTTTTCTGACAGCAGCTGTTTCGTTGAATGAAACACAAGCCAGACCATATACGACAGAATACCTTCAAAACGTATTAAAATAATAAATCAACCGCATTTAAAAGATCCTTCACCAACAAGAAAGACGTATAATCCCCTCAGTGCTAATAATACAACACTCAAATGTACATAAAGGGAGATTCTTAACCTAGCGTGCTCGCTAACGAACCTCGGATTGCTTTGTAAGACATCCTTACAAACTATTAAAAGTGAAATACACCGTGTGGACGAGGACATACACCGCATTTCCGACAAAATCGCAGAGAACAAGTACGAATACGTTAAAAAAAATAATCCGTTCGCAAACCTGCTGTGATCAACGTAACAGCTGCACTTCCTGTAGCTTGTTTACGTCCCATCTGACACGCGCGCATGCGCAGTCGGAGCCCCCTTGAATTATGGGAGCTCTAGCTTGAGTTCTCTGCAATTGTGGAAAAAAGTTTAATCTTATCAGCTGCGTCGGTTTGAGAACATTTCTGAGAATGTGAATTTACATGATATAAAATAACTAAGTATTGCTTTGCTTATCGATGTTGCACATTACATCGTCATACGTTATTTTCAGTATTTCCCATGAGGCCGCGAGGCCAGCAGGTGGAGCTGTCGAGCCACAGACCAATAGTGCCGCGTTACATTTGATTGAACGACAAGGGGAGATTATTCATATTTATGATGAAAAAAAAAACCCGTTCCCTAGTAACAAAGGCAGCCCTTTATAGTTGTCCTTCCTCTGGTTGAGTCATTTCAGGGGATACTTTAATGATTCAAGCATTATCATTTATTTAAGGTGTGCAACTTATTATCTGACATGCAAGATAAGAGTTTGGACACATTTTATGGCATCCATCATAAAACTTATGCAGAACATGCTTTAGAACACTTAACTGATAAATACAGCAGTATGAGTCAGTGGTTACTTACATTTTGAATTTAGTTTTCCTTTCAATTTTTTTACTATATATATATATATATATATATATATATATATATATATATATATATATATATATATATATATATATATATATATATATATATATATAATATAAATAATAATATAAAAATAATATAAAATAATATAAATTATATATATATATATATATATATATATATATAATTTGTTATTTACAGATTTTTTTCTTCTTTCTTTCTTAATACAGTAAATAAAATATAAATTAAAAAAATTAAAAAATTCTATAATTTTTGTTTTTTATTTTAGTTTTAGTTTGCTATAATCGTAGCCTGACTGATACAAATCCAATGTCTGCTCATAACAAAATGACGCCTTGATAAGAAGAGCATTAAAATTCAACATTCAGTTCAAGTATTAAATTGTTGATTGTTTTCTGATCAAAATAGGTTTTACACCATGCTGACCTTTGAACCTTCTTCCATTTTGACGACACCACATGACAGTAAAATATGTCAAAAGCATCTGGCAGTAACAATGTTTTTCTTCACTACATTTGGCCAAACACTTCTCAAGAATTCATGGAGGACTCGAATATAACAAATACCTGTAAATATATAAACATTATTGTTGCAATTTTAAAACATGTGTTTCTTTTTCCCATTAATTTATTAGATGCCGCCTGCGAATGTAGTATAAGACAATGCAGCAGAATGCAGCAAAGACGCTTTTCAAAAATGCAAAAGTACAATACAGCTAAAGCACAACACATGCACTTCTATTGTATGGATTAGAGCAGATTTGACATTTTCATACCCTTTTTTGTGTTCCACAGGTAAAGGTCACCTGAGTTTAAAGAGACATGAGGGTAGATAGATGACAACAGAATTTACTTGAATGATGGATTTTATGTAAAATAACCTTAAAGGAAAAGCTTTAAAGAGTCTGGAAGAGGTCAGGACATATTTAGAGAAATGTAGCACTTTTATCACTTACTCAGCAGTGAATGGGTGCCGTCAGAATGAGAGTCCGAACAGCTGATAAAAATCACAATAATAATCCACAAGCAATCCACATCATTACAGTCTCGTGAAGTGAGATTAAGAGAAAATGATATCCTTAATATGCTTTCTTTTGGTTTTGCACAAGAGAAAACCGTCCAGAGCAGTTCTCAACAGATATGGAGACGGACTTTTTCACTGGAGGAAGTGACATTATATGGATTATGGACACAAAAGCAACAGTTTAAAGTTAAAACATCTTGATGGATTTATTTCTTAGCCTTTCACTTCAGAATACATTAAATGGTGGACTGGAATTATTTCGACGTTCTTATCAGCTTTTGCACAGCACCTACTTTTTGCATTTTTTAAATTCAATTATAACAATAAGCCTTTTTGGAGACGTTTGGTCATCCCAGTGAACCTGACCCGTACGCATACACTCAACACAAATACATACAAAGATAACATCCGAATCCCTTTTTCTTCTTTTTGAATTGCTCTTTTGTGCATCCAGGATTTGAAACAGCGAGTTAATTGGTTTTCTTGACCTTTTTCTTGTCATAGATTCTATCTGAACCATGTTCTTGGAAGAATTGTACTTGGTGTGAGACTTCTACTGCTTAACCTGCAGTCGTTCCACACACACACACACACACACACACACACACACACACACACACACACACACACACAGACACACAGACACACACACACGCACACGCACACACACACACACACACACACACACACACACACACACACACACACACACACACACACACACACACACAGACACACGGACACACACACACACACACACACACACACACACACACACACACACACACACACACACAGACACACGGACACACACACACACACACTCACACAGACACACGGACACACACACACACACACACACACAGACACACGGACACACACTCGCACACACACATACACACGCGCACACACACAAACACATGCACACACACGCGCACACACACACACACGCACGCACACACATGCACGCACATGCACGCGCACACACACACACGCACACACACACACTCACACACACATACGCACACACACACACACACACACGCACACACACACACACACACACACAGTCAAAGATCCTAATACTGTTTGCTAAAAGTTTACAAGAAGCGAAAAGCCTCACTGTCTGCTTGACAGAGTCAATATGACCTTTGCTCTTGAATGTGAGCTTTGTTGAAAGAAATGATTCTATGGTCATGTTAGGCTTTTAGCAGGCATATCTGAAAGGCAGCATGAAATTTGTTCTGATCTTGAGAGCCAGTTTAGAAGAATATATATATATATATATATATATATATATATATATATATATATATATATATATATATATATATATATATATATACCAGGTAACAAAACTAGCCAATGAAAAGCAGAACAAAGTAGTGACCACATCCCAAATATCAAAACTCATTTCCATAGGCTACTTAAAATACATATTTTACAGTCGCTTTTATGCTATGGCTTCCTGCCAGTGGCCCTCCTTCACGAAACCTAACAACCAGCAGTTTCATGGTAGAATGCAAAATTTCAGTACAAGCTTTTCAGTGAAAAGTAATTGATATTCAATATTTTAAGCTTTTAAGCCACGGGGGGGAATTCAGCCCTCGGCGGCAGTAGCCCGATTCAGTGGGAAAAAATGCCTTTGCTGATCACGAGTGGAGGATTATGAAAATATCAGCCACAGTTGAGGTGCAAAATTTGGAATAAATAATTCACATTTTATAATGAACTGGTTATCAATAGCTAATTTTGTTTTACCGCTTGCATGCCTCCCGTAGCATTTTCTCACGCCTTAGACAGACCGCTTGCATTCACGTGATCAGAAGTAATGGTGCCCCTTCCTGAGTATTAGTAGTATTTTCTTGTAAATCAATCTAATAATTGTTTTATTCAATATCATTTTTACAATATGAACATAAGTAGTTTAACTGTAATGTGTTTTGCGTCGCGAATCAGCTTGAATTTAAAATCGGTTCTGCTGATTGGCTGTTGATGTAGAAACTTGCACCTTAAAAGTATGCTCGATTTGTCATGAATAATCGCTGAGACATGCCTGGAGTTATGTAACACTATCTGTGTTTTCTTCTAATAAGCAGAACAATGTGCAGCCATTAGCCGTCTTATCCTCTGTGATAACAGCTGGGACAAACGCAGGATAAGCGTGCACTGATTGCACAGTTTAGTTTGAGTTTGCGTTTATCTGTGCGCCTCAGAACTCAGGTTAAGAATACACAGGTTCACACACAGGCAGCGTGCCGTTACTGCAAGAGGATTTCAGTAAGTTAATACACCGCAAGTCTACACAAACACGTGTTACCTCGTTGAGATTGTGAGCTCTCTTTAGTATCTCCCAGAGAGCAATGCGATGTAATCTGTCATTAAATATGCTGAAATAAGACCTTACAAGAAGCCTTATACAATAGCCAGACATCTCAAATAATCTATCCACGTTTATTTTTATGTCAGCTACTGATTTACGTTCATTTTTATCCATCTCTTAAAAAGATTCTTCGGTGAAACTTTTTTTTTTTGGGATTGGTGTATCACTTATGACACTGAAGATATATTCTTAAAGACGTAGTATTCTTGAAAATGAAACTTTTCTCATCCAAGGTCTTGCTCATCAGAACAGATCTGAAGAAATGTAGCATTATGTGACTTGCCGGCTATGAATGCTCTGCGGTGGATGGGTGCCGTCAGAATGAGAGTCAGATGAACAAATAAAAAAAAACATTTATACTTCTTGGATGGCCAGTAGGTGAAAAAACATACCTAAACATTATTTTTTACTATTCCTTTAAGTCTCTTGAGCAGTGGAATAGAAAGGTCTAGAAATACAATCTTCTCGCAGCTCCACTTAATTTACATTTCGACAGCGATGTCATCGTGTTGTCATGTTAATTTATTTTGATGAGATCATCATCATCATCATCATCATCATCATCATCTCGCTGATAAACAGAATGCAGATCCTCACAAGTGTGATTTAACCTGCCGGTCAAAGCCCTCTGACCACTAACTACACAACTGAATCATCGGCTCATTATCTGGAGTTTATCTGGAGATTCAACTTTGTCCTAGAACAGAGAACACATTCAGGAACACAGCTGTGAGGAGAATGGCACCACACTGACGCTCTCAGCTTTCTTCTCAGGATTTTAATCATTTTTGTATTTCTGTTGGTGATTCTAGCGCCTGGAACATGGCCCTGCTCTCAGACAAGGTGAAGTACTGCATTCCCTTTGCTTTTACTGTGGTTTTCATTGTTTGTGTCATATTGCAGTGGGGTCGTTATCAGGTAACAGTTACATTTCTATTTATTTTTTAAATATCATTTCATATGAAAAGGTTACTGGAGAACCAGCCCGCCTCAGACCCAAAGACTTAGGCTCAGGTTCAAAAGGGACTATCTGGGTGTATCCTCCAAAATATTGTTTATTATTCATATATTTTGAGTATATTGAGTATACTGATGGTACCTGCCAACTTTCACTTAATAATAAATTAATTTGATGACAAGTATAACTGATTTTTAAAAATAGCTTCAAAAAGATCAATAGTGTTAACATAATAAAATACTACGAATTAAAATGTCACTACAATGATTTATATATATATATATATATATATATATATATATATATATATATATATATATATATATATATATATATATATATAGATAAAAATCTAAGGAACCTAATGTTGATAAATGGGGACAATAAAATGTTTGACAATTTAATGAAAAACATTCAAAATCATTTGTCAGGTTTTATTTCAAATATTTATTTCATTACACCCTAAACAGAGTTCAGGATATCAAATAATATAAGTTATGGGGACACAACGTTTTGTTTGTTTGATTGCTTTTTTGGCACATGATCCCACAAAACAACCCAGAGAAAACGCTTGTGATATCTAACGCATGGTCTTGAGTGAAATTTGACGATTGGAGACATTCTTAAGATCTCTTACGAGTTATGTGTGAGACTAGAGCTACATTTAAACCCGTTTGCATCTCACTTGTTGAGAAAAAAAAAGAGCAAACTACTAGTTTGGGGTGTGGAAATGACAATAATGCAAACCCCATTTTTTCTAATTAGCCTACTATCTCGGCACGCACGTAATCAAGAATAAAACCCAAGGCTCATCTCCGAGTTTTAACAGCAGACCAGGCAGAGAAAGATCGACAGATCTGCGCAATTAGACAGAAATGTCGTAATTACCCGTGCGCGCTCTTCCGTGAGAGCTGTTTGATTACTTTGCCATCTATAACCTGATTTATTACAGCAATCAGTTCGTGCAAAACCTCCCAAATGGAATCGAAGTTTGGGCCTTGCTCTTTTGTTGTGTAAATGCCTTTTAGGTGTCTTAGATTAGTTTGACGACAAAGCGCAATTAAACGCGCCTGGCTCCGCTCTGGTTTGAGGAGCCTCACTCCGCCGATCTCCTTCCGTGTCCTCGAAACCGCCAGCTATGAAATCGTCTCGCGCTCTTTAGAGGTTGGCAAGTCAAGCGTAGCTTCGTGCGTAACTCTTCTGTGCCATTAGAGCAAGCCGTATAAAACTTTGCTCGGATGAGATACCTTATCTTGACTCCGAAAGCGCATGACCGCGGTGCAAAGTAGGGCGCCGAGGAATCACGTCAATGAAACACAAATAAACCGTCTGGAATGAAAACCAGGCTGAGGTTTAGATGTTCCCAATGGTGATGTTAAATTCACTGGAGAAATCGATCTGTTTTTGTATTAGACGCCTGCCACCACCTTCGCGTTCTTAGCTCTTGGTGTCACAGTTTTTGGTTTGCAGTATGGCTTTGTCATGCCAGATATCCCAAACTCGTGCGTCTAGATAGCGCATAAACGGCAGGGTAATAACAAAAACTCGCGGTGTAGATACGAAAAAAATTGATCATATGCACGTCAACACATTTCTTATCATATGCACGCCGAACAGGTGTGTGACATATATACGCTAAAGTCCATTTTCGAGCACAATACCACGAGTTTTCGTTTTCAAGGGTTTGGGCTGCAAATATCACACGTTTCCATAAGGAATCTGTCAATAAATCATATGCAACTCGTCTCAGATGTTTCTCAACGTAAACGACATTGAGGTCTCTTCTAACGCTTTTAAAACTCTTCTAAAATCTTTTATTGTAGACAGTTGATATTGAAGTAGGGTTCATAAATCGTAAAAAATGGCTCGACTGCTGTACTTACATAAAAAAAAAAGTACAGTGTACTTCCTGTTTCATATTGTATTGCAATGTATGTACATAAATGCATATCAGTTAAGGCCACATAATATAAATTGTGAGCTAAAGGAACTTAACACAATACAGACAAAATAGGGGAAATTATAAAAGTATCTGAATTGTACTATAAGTCTGTATTAAAGAGATCGCTATGAAATTAATACAACAGATAGAACAAATCATTTAATCATAATCAGAATTTGATGAAAGATATTTCACGATGAGTTCATATTTAGACTTTTGACCGCAGACTGTGATATCATCCGAACACAATATGAGACACCGCGACCAGTTGAGAAATGTTTTACCACAGCGTGTTTTTCAAAGGACAAATTTAATGGCAGGAGGTTGACAGTAAGCGAACATCTCCATTTTTATCTCTGAATAAATATCTCTATATTTAATCTAATTGCTGTTTGCAAAAAAGCAATTGAGATCAAAGATCGAAATGAGCTCATTTATGATTTTTATTCCTAAAGGCATTAATAAAATGGAGCAAGGGCTTATCTGCCGAGATAAAAAGAGGCGTTTTAGAAGTTTAGCATGAGAAAATGTTGCTAGAAATGTTAGAAGCATCATCGTGTCTGTCGGCTGAGCACAACAACTTAATGCATTTCTTCACAGATAGCTTATCAACCAAAACAAACTTAAACAGAAAAACCAATAAAACGGTGACTCTAAGCCTATTTCTGTTTCAGTCCACTGTGTGTGTGTGTGTGTGTGTGTGAGTGCAACTCTAACTGCTCCGGGTTCGAGTTTGCTTTCTCTGGCAGAAGGGTTTTTCACCCGCGGCTTTGGAATCACATCAAGATGTGGCTCATAGCGCGATATTCTTTTTCATTTGTATTTCTATTCTTTTCTGTGCCTTTAAAGTCTGCAGAGCTGATGGTGAGGCTCAAACGTCTTCATCGTTTCTCATCTTCAACCTGTCAGATGTGCTTCTGGGTCATGGGTTTTTGTGTCACTGTGCTCATTATATCAGGTGCATGGCCCGGTCACATGGACTCACGTTTATTTGTCATTCCCTGATATATCTGATGCTGTCCCGCTGGAGAGATGTTTCTGTCAGCTTCAAATGTCATGTTCTATGGGTGTTCTCTGTGCTACGGCGCTAATAATAACATTGCAGGCTTTTAAATCAATACTTTATGCCAGTGCAATGGACCTGGTTAAACTTTAACAGTCATTGCAGCTTCCTGCCTCATTCTTTATAAAGCGTGAAGGGATGTTTTACATTCAGGACCCCAGACATGCAGAAATAACAAAGACGTCTTCTGAGTGGTCACCATAGTTTTGCAGAGTGCTCTGGGTGCCTTATATTTATTGCAAAATAAAAAATGCTGTACTTTGTGTGCGTGGAAATGGGTTCTTTAGAGCACTAAAATGTTCTTTACATGAAGAAAATAATAGAGGAAGCAAAAATGGTTCGTCTTTGGCACTGAAATGACAACTTCCTTAAGCTTTTGAGAATGTAAAATGAGCCACTTAATCTCAAATGTGTCTTCTCTAGAGTTCTCAAGAAAGCCTAAAACTGCGCTCAGGCTTTGTAAGATACTCCGGGAAAGGCTATCCAACTTATTTTTTTATGTGCAAGGCTTCTGGACACTGAAAGGTTCTTTGGGGAAACAAAAATGGTTCTTATATGGCATTGTTTTTACAATTTAAAGCCCAAACTTAGAAACTTTGGACAGAAACACTGTGCACCGTATAAAAAGTAGTTTCAGCATTTGAGGGGAAATATGTGTTTAATTCAGAACTTTTTTTGATGCAAAGAACTGTTTTTAAAAGATTCCGTGCTTTAAAAGTGATGCATAGGACCTTATTAGTGTTATAAATAATTGTATTATAATATTATAGTTTTCATATTGTTTTTTACCATATATATGTCTGGTCTTATAGACATTTATTAAGGCTTTGCAAGAAAACATGGCAAGCCGTGTCAAAAATGCCTAGTTGACACCAAGTATGAATAAATGCATAAATAAAACACAAACGCAATATGGATGCAATGAAGATGCATTCAACTCGCAGTGAAATATCTTCACAGTTCTCTATAAAGTGAGTTTTTCGAGTGGTACTTTCTCTCTGCAGAAGATGTGGGCTGTGACAGTATCTGAAATTGAGTTTAGAGTTACAGTGCGTCTCTTTTAATTCCGAATAATGTTTGTGAAAGTCAAAAGTAGCCCGAGCCCTTCACAGTGCTAAAAAGTAATAAAAGGTAACTCAAGTAATATTTTAAAACAACAGTATCATAAATGTAATATGTATGTTACTGACAGATAGCTGAGAAGAGGAGTGTACTCAGCTCATAAATGTTTACAAAAATTATATACACAAATATACATATATGTTGAGAGTGTGTCGACAGGTTGTGTAATTTAACAGTTGAGCTCCAAATATCAATAATGAGATGCTCTGACAGATATGAGATAAGATTAAAATTTAAGAACTCTAAACTGTAACAATCAATCATTTCAGAATAAAAGAGCTCTTCAGGATGATTTGGTTCTATGTACAACAAAAAAAGGTTCTTTATTGGCATCGAGGGCTTCATGAAGAACCTTTAACATCCCTGGAAAGTGTTTTATACTGAAAAACCTTTCAGGTACAAAATCGTCTTTACATTAAGTAAAATTGGTACTTAAAAAAAAAGCCCATTTAAAGAACCCTCTTTTCGTAGAGATTAGGATTATCTGGCAACGTGTAAAATATAAACGGTGTGAAACGTGAAGATCCCGCTTTCCCGAGGTTTGACCCACAGTTAACTGTATAAAAGCCAGCCCGATCTCATGGCAATTCATATGAATTCATACAACCTCACTTGTACAAATTAATATGATTTTTGCTAAATCATATGTATTTTAATAGTGTAGTTTAACCTACAACTAACCCCGCCCCTAAACCTACCTGTCACTGGGGTTTTAGACGTAATATTAATATGACTTGGTCGTGAGACTGTGTTGGAAAAGCCCTTGTCCTCAGTGTGGAAATCACAAAGCCGACCAGTATGTTGTTCTGATGTGTGGATGGTATCTTAATAAAACTGTGGGAACTGCATAATTGTGTAGTCAACCGGGTAACTTTACAGTAATTTATGATGTTTAACGTGCAAAAATGTTTGTTTTTGTCCCCCATTTCCTCCAACTTCTCACCTCTCCTCTGTATCTCAGGCTTACTCTGGGATTGAACTCCTAGACCTGCTCCTCGAGCCTCATAAGGTCCCTCATATAGAGAGCAATGGTGACCATGGCAACCCCGCGTGGTCAGTCACAGATCAAAGAGTAAGTAAACCGCTATTTGATATCTGTGACCTGAGTTTATGTGATGAATCGCAAGACAACCTTCCTGCTGAGAGCATGCTGAGAACATTTTATTTTTAGTTATTTTAACTCGGTTAATTAATGAAACACCCTGAAAGGCTTCCTGTAAACACAGTGACAGCATATTAAGTGCCTGACCCAAATTTATCCGTCAACTTGTGTGTGTGTGTGTGCGTGTGTTTGTGTCCGATATGACACCGTGTTTGTGTGTGTGTGTGTGTGTGTGTATCAGACGCTGTATTTGTTTGATGAAAAATGCAGCAAAAACAGTAATATTGAGAAATATTGTTGCAATTAAAAAGTATGGATATTTCTTAAAATGTCATTTATTTCTGTGATTCAAAGCAGAATTAACAGCATCACTACTTTAATCTTTAGTGTTACACGATCCTTTAGAAATTATTTAACAGTATGACAATTACAAAAAACAAATTACTTAACTCAAACTTTTATATGGTAGTTTGTAACTGCTTAAAATTGATATGTAATTGCATCAGGACTGTTTTCATGTTTTAATTTCCCTTGAAATGTGCAGTTACATCAGGGAAATAGATCAATGTCATAGTTGGTTAGGTCAATTTGTTGAAGCTGCCATTAGCACATACTAACAAGTTCGTAAAGCAGAAAACGTGTAGGCCGAAGATTTTGAGAATTTATGTATTTCATTTCCATATTAATGACTATGATAAAGATTGTCATTTAGGCAAGCCGACAAAATGCAAACCGGCAAAATTCAAATAAATACAATATTTCAATCAAAATATGTATTCTAAATAATATATAAATATTCAACACATTTGTTAAAAAGTTTGAATTGTTTTTAGAGTGGCGTTTTATTGTGGCCAGCCCAAGGCAAAAACAAAAACGTTGCATTTAAAAAAAGTATATATATATATATATATATATATATATATATATATATATATATATATATATATATATATATATATATATATATATATATATATATATATATATATTCATAGATCGATAATTTAGTTCAGAGACACAAAAGGCATTTGAAATATTCTCATGTGTGTGTTTTTGTTTGTTCATCATGGATTTTTGCATGTGAGTCACACATAAGATAATTGTTTTGTTTATAGAGTAAATATATATCCAAATATGAAAGTATTTTCTTAGGCGCAATTTTTTTAAATGTAACATAATGACATAATGTAACATAGACGCAAAAGGCAACGCATGCAATGACTCATCTGAAATATTGATTGTGTTTTAGTCATGTATGCCTGTTCCTGCAGATTCTGTGTCACGGTGAAGGTGCTGTCGATAACTTCCTGGACTCCCTGTTGCAAGCGTCCGATGGCGTGTCCCAGCCCTGCTCTCCCCTCTGGGTCCCTTCACCCTCTGACAGCGGAATCAGTGACGACACCCCCTCGGACCACCTGGACAGCCCGCCGTTTGACACGGTCTTCCTCCCGCAGCTTCCTCATCTTCTTCCTCAGCACCTTCAGCAGAAGAACGCACCCGCCGCATGCACAGAGCCTGATATCTCCATCGATCTGGGTGAGATTTCACTCCGCAAACAGTTACTAAACACTTGAAAATGAAAATGTCTTACTGTCATTAATCACTTACCCCCATGCCGTTTCAAACCCTTAAACGCTTAGCTTGTTTAAAATGTTTGAATGAAAACCGGGAGGCTTGTGACTCTCCCATTGACTGCCAAGTAATAAACACTGTCAAGGTCCAGAATAGTATGAAAGACATTTTCAGAATAGTCCACCTGCCATCAGCGTCTCTACTGTAATTTTATAAAGATACGAGAATACTTTTTGCATTTATTTAAATGTGTATTCAAATAGGTTAATTAGAGTAACTAGGTAACTCTGTAAGAAAACAGAATTTATTATTTTTTTTCTGTTCAGGTACATATTGTTCCAAGTGTACTTACCTCTATAGCTCATACTGATTCTCACTTCACTGAGTAATTTTCTGCAATCCACAGACAAACATTTTGTCGATCTCGGTTAGCCTGAGATTCATGAATCTTGATTAACCGATATTGACTTGCTTCAAAATAAGGCGAAATCGCAAGCTATCTCAAATAATGTGGGGATTGGATGGGTTTCCATTTATTCCTTTTATCATAAAAGCCTGTAGGGTCCGCTAAACCATCAGAACACATAATAGACTTCCAAAGCTTTCAGAGTTCAAAGCTTGAGGAAATGCAGTAAACAACTGCTAACCCGAGCAGAGTCCAAACGAATGGCAGGTGAAGCCTGTGATCTTCCAGAAGAAGCAGGCTGTAATAACTGAGTTTTACTTAATGCTCCGCTAATGCAGGACTGAGGTTACAAGAACTCCCAGCGATCGCAAAAGCTGAAAATGTGATTTCAAAAATGACATATATCAGATTCAATCAGATTATTCAGAATGCTGATACCAAAGGAATCTCTTCCAACTAATGCTATGCAGGGAGCCCCTCTCATTTAGCACACAATAGAGGTTCACATTAACAACATTAACAACTATTAGTTAATATATGTAACATATGTAATGTTCCTGCTGTAACTTGTCATGCATAAGCGTAACTACAGCGTCGTCACGCCACATTTCAGAGTGTTAAAATGGCATTCATTGCCAGAATTTTGCAACAAAATGTGCATGATTCGAAAGCTTAGACTTTGTTTTGGAAAAACAGAAAAGCGGTTTGTGATTATTGGATGAGAGATGTAGAGGAAGAGCCCTTGAAATGTGTTCTTTGCCGGGTGTAGGGCATTCCTGGAAATCCCTCGGTGAAGGGAATGATCAAATGTTACCTTATTTACTTTTAAATGTGCATTACATTAAAATAAAGACAAACTTATATTTGAATGCAAAGTCAAAATCAAACACCCAAAACTCACAGGCAGAAAACACTTCCATGAAGTGACCATCTCATGTTCCCTTACTTCACAGTTCTCTCCAAGGGTCCGAACATATATTTAGAAAATTTGCCATTTTCCTTCAAACAAGTTGCATCCTGTCACATTTTTTCCACCCCTTTTTGACTGAGAGAATATAATCAGCCCAGATCACTGGCTGTTTTTAAACAATTAGTGATTATATTATTAGCTATACATTGGCGCATCCCTACTAACAATCACGCAGAATAGCACCAACCACATAGCGCTACACCCAAAATGTCTTAAAACTTCCCATTGGTGCCTTTCCCAAAAGCAGCTATGATAAGTTTCATTCTTACCAATAAAGTTCAACCACAGTCAACCATAGTTAGCTAAAGATGCCTTACGGACCGTAGAGCGGTAGCACCCAAATAGTAATGTGCATGCTAACAACCATCAGAACATCTTAGCAACCACCTAAAAACACTCACACGCAAAAAAAACCTAAACTATTAACCGTGTATAAATGTGCTGAGAACACAGCAACACTTTAAAAAGCACCAGCACACCATCTACCACTAACAAGCACTCAGAAAATGAAAGATCTTTGTTGTCTGTTGGTCATAGTGTGACGTAAATGCATTTTGTGTGTGTGTGTGTGTGTGTGTGTTGTGCGCGCAGCAGACTGGGAGGCCTGTCTGTTCTCTGAAGGTCTGACACACTCTCAGTATACATCAGCAGAGCCGGGAACTCAACCAGCCACCGTTTACCAGCTCAGCGTAAAAGACCTGCTGCTCTCCAACATGGGAGAAGCGGTGAGTGCTGAGAGAACACACACAGACACCACGCCGCGTACGTGACTCAACCGCTCTGCTGTGACATTCAGCGCGAGACGTACAGCTAGTGTGACATCCACACGGATGCTAATGACAACCGGTGGAGGAGAGACGGAGAGAGCGGAGGAGACGTCAGACTTCATACCGGAAAACAGCAGATGCGGAAGAACTCAGGAAGATGTACACGAAAGAGAAAAAGAAAACGCTACCTCCCGAAAACCTAGACAATGTTTAGGTTAAAAAAACAGTGTAGGATGAACCTAATAAATTGCAAAGAAAAGACGAGCGAGACACTGAACTAAATTACATTTTTAAGTAGAAAGACTGAAGTAGCAAAAGATCTTCGCATTCCCAGAATGCAATGCAACAAGCAGTTTCCACAAATAGTATGATTTAGCAGGTTGATTAACGATTATAAAATGCAACAGCGATAATAACCAGAAAGGTTTCTTGAGCAGCACATTATCGTAATAAAAGGATGACTAGAGTAATGATGCTGAAGATCGAGCACAATAAATTACATTTTGCAATATATATCAACAAAAAAGTGCAATGATATTTAATGATATCACTGTTTATATTGCATCGTTCGAATAAATGCAGCATACGTTTTTTTGCACTTCCGTTTGCACATATAAACATAAAGAATGCAGGTGTCCCGGGAGCATTTAATAAAAGCTTTTAGCTTAAAAACTCTGGGATGCGATGCTGAAAATGCACCCTAATACCCGAAGATAAATTAAAAAATCTAAAAGCACGCACACGGTGCATGTGAAGGGATTCATGCAATGCTGCTAATATTATTTATGTATTATATATCATTGAAATATTATTTATATAGTCGATCGCTACTTTCCAGCATACACCACACCCATCAGGTAAGGGTATTGTTGGCGGTGGAAATGCACAGCGAGGCAGCTCAATAGTGTTTTTTGAACAGATAAAACCGTGTTTAGAACAGAGTGGGCTATGTTTTCGATCAAACAGCTCTTCATGTAGCGCAGCGGTAATGACTTTGACCCGTAAACATTCCCGGGCATCACCAAGCACAATAGCAGGCCTGATAGCGCTTTAATACCTCCACGGCTGCCGCTTCAGTGCTTGGCTTGATGCCGCATTGAGCCATTGATGTATATGCCGCGATGTACGCTGCAAGCGAGCAGATGTACGCGTGCAGCATTTTCCCGAACGCCTGAGTCTGAAAGGATTTGTCGTCTTTATGCAGCAGAGGGAAACCGATGCTCTAAATAGAGTCTCCACTAGCGATATCCGCGACCGCTCTCAAAAGAAATAATTACAACAAATTTCAAAGAACATGAAACGAAATGTGCTTCTGTGTCTAGTCGAAACCCTCCGCCCAGCAATCCCAGCAAGAACTGATCCTCAATGAAGATGAGAAGAAACTTTTAGCCAAGGAAGGAGTCAGTCTTCCCAGCCAACTGCCACTTAACAAGGTATGTTAAAGACTTAAAGCACTATCTGAAACCCTGCTAAACTCGCTAATAATAACTCAGCCAAACCTCAACCTCAAAAGGCAGGGTTTCCCCTGCAGCCAAATTTGCAAATAAAAGCCACATTTGAAAAAAAAACAATGCTATCAATAAGTTGTTTCTCCAGTTAAAAATCAGTCTCGTCTGAATCAGGAGAGAAATATGCAGCGTTTACAAGCCGAAACAGGTTTAACCAAATATGCGACTGGAGGAAGCGTTATTGTGCAAATGACGGATTAAATAATGTCTTGATGGTTTGGTTTTTACAAACATGCAGCTTTTTGCTTAACAAGATGTTAACTGCTGGACTGGAGTCGTGTGGATATCTTGCATTGCACCCCTTTGGTGTATCTAAAGTATTCGAGGTATAAAGCATCTCTCAAAACATCAAATAACCACTTGTAATATCGTCTCTCACACACACACATTTACTGCACGGAGTCTGCTTAGACATCACCAAAGAGAAAAGAGGCTTTTACAGAGGCCGAGATGAATGAAGTCGGTGATGAAAGACACCTCTCGTTGAAATACCACCTCCCTTTCAGCAGCAGGGGGGTTAGGATATTGGATAATGACAAGATTAGGCTGATCTCATTCGACGCACTTGTTGCCTGAGGTTTCGGACCAAATGAAAGCCATTTCTGAAACGTGGCCCTCTCGTTTGAAGACGAACTCACCTTAACGTTTTGTCTGGCCTGCTCTCCCGGTTTTCTTAGTACGAAGAAAAGATTTTGAAGAAGATTCGGAGGAAGATCCGCAACAAGCAGTCGGCGCAGGAGAGCCGTAAGAAAAAGAAGGAATATATAGATGGACTGGAGGACAGGTGATTATGAACCTGCGTATATACATACATCATAACATCAAATTGCACACATAAACATACATATATATGACAACACGAATTAGCTTTTTAAAGATTTTTATGCATTAAATTGACAGGAAAACTATTTTTGCCTTCTGTGTGAAGGCTTCTGTTTCTGTTGCTCTTTTGAACTTTCTATTTATTAAAATATGTATCAGGCTTACCACAGAAAGCAGCATATGAAAATGACTCCTGAAGGATCATGTGACACTGAAAACTAGTAATGAGGCTGAAAATTCAGATTTGCGTCACAGGAATAAATTACGTTTAAACATATATCCGTACAGAAGTCATATATTTTATACAGCAATACTATTTCACAGATTTTAAAGTTTTTACTGTATTTTTGATTAAATAAATTCAGCCTTGTTGAGCAGATTTAATGTAACTGTGCTGGCCCCAAATCGATGAATGGTAATTTCCATTGTGAGCCGCTGTACAGTGTGTTCCTGACTAAAAGCATTCACCTCAGATGTGGTACAAATAAACAGTTTGACCGAATGAATGAATACGACATCAAAGAAAAACTCATTAAGTGAACTTGCAGTAAAAGTTGAAATCGAGGTCGAAAGTCATTAAAAATCCAGGCTCGAACTTATCTTAACTTAGGATCAAAGGAATCGAATATCCTCCGAGAGTCTGGAGAAATTATTTAGAACACAGCGCTGCACAAAATTCAGGCATGAAATTGCCCTTTAAGGAAGAGCCCGTGGGTTTATCTGTCCAAAGGACAAACTCATTTCACAGCCGGCGCTGCAGTCACTAAAAGCAACCAAATCCATCTCGCTGTTTTTTATTCACACATTCACAAATCGGCGGCGCGAACGTCACCGTCGGATGCTAACAAACGCCTGTGGGATTGTACGGACCTCTCACAAAAAAGCTTCGGATTTTGTCATGAAAAAAAAAAAAAAAAAAATCAGCACAGAACATTCTAAGCTAGTAAGTTTTATTCAGTCCTGAAACAGACTTTCAGCGTTAAAATCAGTTATAGCTTTACTTAGTTAACATATATTCCCATTTTTATTGGTTTATGGGCATGACCTGGACATAATGCTTTATTAGATTCTGTCTTTAGAGCCTCTCTGCAGTCTATAAATCTAGCTCATTTGTCTCTCGTTCATGAGAACAACTGAACCAACAGTTATTATTGAATTATCATCTGATGTAATTAATCCATTCAGCACCACACGGACTATTCAGGGAGTGTTCGTGTGTATACGGACACCTGCTGTGAAAGACAGTGTGTGTGTGTGTGTGTGTGTTTGGGAGTGTTTGGAGGTCAGATTTATCACTGTGAGTAATTGGCCAATATACTCTGGTCTAGGATGGCTGCCTGCAGCTCTCAGAATCTGGAATTACAGAGGAAAGTCCTCCAGCTGGAGAAGACCAACACGTAAGTCCCGTTTTACAACGATATCGGATCCGCTTTGACGGCGCTATGAATCTCAACTGGTTTCGCTTCAGGATCTGGATACACATTGGACATCACATTGCGGCCCATCGCGGTATTGAAACTGCTTGGCGCACAAAAAGTTTCCTTAAAATTAAATTAAACAATCAGTCTATTTATGTCAGTATTGTTCTGCCATTTTGGCTAGCTTCTACCATTTTCTGAGTTAAAATACCATAAAATTTGATTTGTATGATCATGATGATGATATTAGAACCGCGCAAGATATAGGTAGATGCTTATTGTCGTTTGCATTTGCTTTTGCGCACTGCTTTCCCTTCTGAGGTTATCACATTTAATCGCATTTTTACATGCATTTTGAATCACTTTGTGTAATTATAATGAATGAAATCAAATGGACATGCATTTGTGATTTCAGAAGAAACTAATGCAAGATTAATTGCATCCCAAAAAGTTTTTGTTCATGTAATATATTTGTGTGTGTACTGTGTATATGTATTATGTATATACAAATACACAAATACAGAATATATATATATATATATATATATATATATATATATATATATATATATATATATATATATATATATATATATATAAACTTATCTTTCTTAATTATATGCATGATTTTGTGTAATAATAAATATACACATAATGTGTATATTTATTATTATTTATATATATATATATATATATATATATATATATATATATATATATATATATATATATATATACACACACACACACATATATATTATTGTGCAACCAAATTTTGGATGCAATTAATCACAATTATTCATTTAACGGCACTAAAAAAAAGATCAAATTGAATAGAAACATCATGAACATGGTGACCCATCAGTTGAGATCCACTGCTGTAAAACATGAACTGTAGGTTTATAACCATTCAAACTAGCTCTTTAATTCTACTACACACCCGACCCTCATAAAAATCTAATTCCATTATGAGACTCATTTACGAAAGCGTCTCTTCTCTCAGTCTTTTATTGGTTATTTTACAGTCTATTTAACATGCTATAAAATCAGCTATCAAATTTAAAGGGAAAATCGAGTGCAAATAAACATAAAATAGCACAATAAACCATGATCAGCGGTGCATTATAATGACCACATTTTCACCACAAGAAAATGTGTTTTTAATGTGTATAAAAGACACCATCATTTCTTTCACTCCAAAGCCAGCACTGTTAGATATTTTTGCATCACAAAAGACCATGGCTTATTGTTCTCATAGCTGTTTTTTAATGTTTTTTATAACCACAGTGACCCTAAGTAACTTTTTATTAATGCATCATGAAACCACGTTGCTGATTTACTCAAAATGACTAATCTAAGCCTATAATAATTATTATTATTCATATTTTAAAGTTGTCAGGACTTCCGTCATTAGTCCGTGCATGCAATTAAAGGAATAGTTCACCCGATATTAAAAATTCTGTCGTCATTTGCATCATCCTTGCGACGCCCATTATAAAAACAAAAATTAATCTTTGTAGAGCATTTTTGCTGTGCATTCACTAACAATGTTTACGCTAATCTATAAAACTGATAGACTACTGCATTGATCTATATAATGCAAATATATAGTTAACGCTGTTATTCGATATGAATATCATATTATGTCTTAAGTAAGCGCCGGTGAACTTTCAAAATGCAAACAACTGTGGACAGAAATAGATATTTTTTGTCAGATACTCGACTTTATTTCGTGGAGCCGAAGCACAACTTGCGTCACGACCAGAAAAAAAAAAAAAAAAAAAAAAAAAAGCTCGCGTTTTCATGCTAACAACCGCTAGAGGACCGAAAGTTACATTCATTAAGTGGTTCTCAATGCATCATAATTTTCAGTTCCATATTAAGTTAAACGACAATACATGACAATACTTTAAAAATAAGATTTTCGGATCAAGTGAGTGTCTATATACCTATCCATTTATCAATCCGAATTTATTCAGAATATCAGCATGATGTTTTTTGACTCTTTGAGGATACTTGACTGATCCTTTTGGCTCCGAATTAACAGCATCTTGAGGAATATATTGATGAGCTAGAAGCATCTGGGTTGATGGATTGAACTTCAAAATGATTTGAACCCTACTGACATTTTCAAAACACTTTTGCAGCGCTGTGAAATCCTCCCACGTGCTGCATATCTGTCCTTAGATGAAGCCGTTCCCTTTTAAAGCGAGACTCTGTACTTTGCACTTCTAAAGTTCCATTACCGCTTCTTCTGACTCGGAGCGCACTCTCTCCATCTATCTGTGTGTCAGGTCTCTGATGGAGCAGTTACGCCGGCTACAGTCTCTGGTGATGAACGGATCCAGTAAACCTGCTCAGACGGGAACCTGCATCCTGGTAAGACGACAGCACGGGAGGAGGAGCCTAAGAAAGGAAAAGAAACGAAGGAAGGAAGCTCCAAGCTTTGAAGGAATCTGCTCCAGGCATTTTTAGAACTGAAGCACAATCAAAGTCAAGCTTCAAAGTGAACACTTGCAGAAGAGGTAGAAAAAGGAGGAAAGTAAATGTTGGGTGACACGTGGGCCAGAGTAGAGAGAGATTTCTGCGGTGTCGTCAGCATTACTTAATTAACTCGCTCTTCTTCTTTATTACAACTGATTACATCAGGGACTGATCTCACTGCCACTTTCCGGAAGAGCTTAACAATGTCTCAAAACTTTGCACAGATTTTACAGGGTAGAGTCTGCAGCAACAAGTCAGACACTTTTCTGAAGACTTCAAAGAGCTCAGTGGAAAATGTGAAAAAAAAAGTAATAATAATTACAAAATAACTGGAAAGTACTTTTTAAAAAATTATGTAGATTTATATATATTTGTATTGTTTTCTAAAACTATACTTATATACTTATAAGTACTTACAAAATATAATTTTTAAATAATTTTATTAGAAATATTTTTAAAATAAATTGTAATATATTTTTAATATAATTATATTTTATATTATATTTTATCTTATATATATATATATGTATATATATGTATATATATATATATATATATATATATATATATATATATATATATATATATATGTGTGTGTGTGTGTGTGTGTGTGTGTATGAGATATAAATATAATTACAAAATATACAAAATATAATTATATTAAAAATATATATTAAAAAGTATTTAAAAATTATATATATATATATATATATATAATTAAATTATTTAATATTTTAATTTAATATAATTTTTTTAATTTTTTTTTATTATTACATTAACATTTTATTAAAATGATCTGAGACACTCCTGACACTCAAAGAAAATAACCAAAAAAACAACAATCAGTAATGTTTTGTGATCTCTCCGCTCTGCATAAGCATTTCATATTCTCTGTCGACAATTACATTCTCTTTCATTAATAAATCCTAGCTTGAATCTCTCCCTCGAGCAGACGAATGAATCATTTCAAAAGTGCGGCACCGGGAGGGTGTTCGAATTAAAATGAACAGACGCCATGAAGATAAATGAAGCGGATTGTCTGGATATTACAATACTGCTGACGTGTGTACAGAGCAGACTTTCTGATTTACAGCATCTCAAAAACACGTTTAGGAAGGAAAAAAGTTTAATAGGAAACAAGGAAAGGGGGGAGACAAGAAGGTAGGGTGAAAAATACAGCATTAACAAAGGAATAAATGAAAGGACTATTATAATTATAAGTTTTTTAACGTTAAGAGTAAAAAATGTATACTTTTATTCAGCAAGGATGCATCAAATTGTTCAAAAGTGAAGGTAAAGACATGTATGATAAAATAATGCAGTTCATTTGAACTTTCTGTTCAACAAAGAATCCAGAAAAAACAAAAAACCAAAAAACTTTGAAGCAGCACAACCGATTTCATAATTCATAACAATCAGAAATATTTGTTGAGCAGCAAATCAGCATATTAGAATGATTTCTATAGGAAACTAAGGACTGATGCTGAAAATTCAATCTCGCATCACAGGAGTAAATTAGCTTTGAAATATATTCAAATAAAATAGTTATTAGTTAAAATTGGTCTTGAAATGTACATTACAACAAAATGATTTGAAGTTTTCTCAGTCAATATATATTGCGAAATTGCTGACCTAAGTAAATAACATCCTTGCTTTTCTGCATCTTTTTCTCTTTCCTGTGCATGTAGTGGAAAGAGAAGGCGAATGAGGATGATGATTATAATGAAAGTGTTGATTGGAACAAGCCGTTTAAAGGATGTAGGTCATCAGCTGACCCATATAGCGGGACTTGAATGTTTACTTCCTCTCGTTTAATAGTCCTTTTTTTCCTAGGTGCTGGTCATCTCTTTCTCTCTCATTCTCATCCCGAGCCTCCAGCCCATCTCACACCGGAGGGCCACTGACCCCGGAGACTTCAGCGGCGCGAAAGGTCAGTCAACATCGACGTGAAAAGCACAGCAGATAAGCGTCGTAAAAGCATCACATTATGCTTCTGGATGCATTTCAGAAAACTGTGTAACTATACCAGTCATCTGAGGCGTACACTGACTAAAAAGGTCATTATATATATATATAAGCTGCATAACTCAGACACTGCACGTCGAGGTGTAACCTGATTTGTATTCAGGTTTTCGTTAACAGGTCAAAGTCTCACGGGAGGCTGCAGCATTGAGATGAACAGACAATTTATAGCTCGCATTCGAACGCTTCTGTACTTTCTGAGCGGTGACAGCAGTAAGAAAGCAACGGGGTCACGGCTGTCAGACGGTATATATACGACGCAAGTATTTTTTTTTTCATGCGCCGCAACTTTTCTTCGCAACCCGCGTTTGACCTTTCTCGTACTCCGCTTGGTTTAACCTCCGAGAGAGTTGGCTTCACCGTCCGCTTGCTCTCGACTAAACAAGGTCAGGCGGGAGACGCTGAAAGCCTTTGGGCAGTGTTTCAGTGCAGTCCTTTGCTGGCATTTTAAAGCAGGAGTTGTCGGATTGGGGCGTTCTGGGGGTCCATGGAAAACGGGACTGAAAAATGACTGAGAAATGTTTTCTGTAGTATCGGAGAGAAAGGGATACGGTCAACTTATATACATCGCACAAGTCGAATTTGAATTAAATGAAAGGATTTTGAATCGTGCGAGATTTACAATAGATGACCAAACAGAAAAGTGTACAGTTTTATGGTGGATTGTGTTTACCGACAGTGGTTTTTGGAAGTATTCCTGAGCCCATTTAGCCCATTCAGTGACAGAATCACGCAGATAAGTGAAGCCTTTATAATTTCACATTTAAGAACGTTGTTTTTCGAAGTGTTCCACAATCTTTTTACACACTCTTTGACAGATTGGAAAGCCTCTGGCCATCTTTACTTCTGAGAGACTTTTATAGCTAATCGTGTTACAGATCTGATGATAATTAACTTGAAAAGTTGCTAGTTGTGCTCCCAGCTGAATCTTTTCAAAAGTTCTCGCATTAGCCCTTTGTTTCCCTCATGCCGTCGTTTTTGAGACCTGCAGCAGGCATCAAATTTGATATGAGCTCATTTGGTGATAGCTGTGTAAAATATCTCCGTTTAAACATTTATGTTCTTTATGTTCTATTATAAAATATTGCCGCATGTGATTTGAAAGCGTTTCTTAAATATCCTAACATTTTCAGAATTTGGTTTGTAACATTTTAATAAAATATTAATTGATTATTCATTTTATGCATTTTAAATACAGTGCAAATAATTGTACATCAAAGAACATACAACATACACACAGACTCCAAATCTTTATATACAATTATATTTTATACGATGTGGAAAACATATTAGAAACACTACATAAGCTTAACTAGATTAATATATATATATATATATATATATATATATATATATATATATATTTTAAAAAAACTTTCTAGATTGACAGTCTCAATCATTTTAATTTTGTAAAAGAATATGTTATTATTTGCTTTTAATACTGTTTTCTTCTCGCACAATCTGGGTCTTTAAAAAAGTTTTTTAAGCAATATTTGGAGTCAGTGACATCCAAAAGTTTTAAAGAACCTAGAAACCATAACACAGATCTGAAGAACCCATGAACCTCACACAGAACATTGTTCAGCCAAAAATGGGTTTTTAATAAGGAAATTATAGCTAGAGCTTAAAAGGGTTCAACCGAAGAACCTTATTTTCGCTCAAATATTATTTATTCATCCTCATGAGTAAATGATGATAGAAATAACCTTGAAGAGTGCTGCATGTATGATGGTACATGCTGTTCTTTTATTAAACGATAATGTATTTTCATACTTGAACTGCTCTTGGGGGGGTGTTTAAAAAGAAAACACAGAATATGCAGCGGTGAGTCACCGTGTCCAGATTGAGAAGATGGAGCGACTCAGTACAAGGTCTGTTTTCACTCTTCCCCTTTCTCCTGCAGTTCAGTCCAGGTCACTGCGTTCAGTGATGGAGGTCTACAGCGTCCAGCCCGGCTACTCGGTCGACAGGGATGTGGACGCGTCCCCCTCGTCTCCTCACGGAAAGCATCGGCTCCGACCCGAGTACGCCGACATGGACCCTCTGCATCACAACCACAGCCACAGAGACAGAGAGCATCATCACAGAGATCCCGTCACGGGCCACGCCTCCGCACTGGGGTGGATAACGCATCATGAGAAAGACGGGAAGTGATGTCACGGGTTGGCGCGCATTGTAGCAGACGCTCGACCAAGGCATCGCCGCTCAGGACGTTGCTGACACGAAAAGCGGCCCACAGCTGTTTGGTTTGCTTGTATGTGGCATGCAGGTGCAGGTTTATCTGAATAGATCACACTGCAATAACAGACTGGAGCTGTAAAAATATGTTGCGAAAAGCATTTTTAGTTTACTTGCAAATGATGCACCTTATTGTAAGAGTACTGTAGGAAGGTTTCATGCGAATACAGTAACTTGGCAAATTTAACGCCCGTTTCATCCTCAAGCGTTCATTGCTTGAACATGAATCGTTTCCAGCATCGTGCAAAGATTTGTTGCAAGTACCCTGGCAAATCGTTTCCATCTCAAGTGTTCATTGCAGCAGCATTTGTAAACATTTGACCACGCCATCGCAGCTCAATACGTATGGAAAAAAGATTTGAACCCTGACTGTCATCCTCAAGTTCATCGCATTCATTTCTGGAAGCGTTTGGCTATGATATTGCAGCTCATTCCTGCTAAAAAACTGCCACAGACAGGAATCTGATCGACATGCAAAGCAAACAACCACAGTCAGTTTTGGCATTTAGGTTTGGGTATATCTAAATAGGCTATGCCGTAGGAATATATTGCAGGCAAAGGTTGTACAGAAAACAACAAAATTGAATACAATAAAGTAAAATGTTGAAAAAAAAAAAATCTCCCAAAACAAATCACAGATGCACAAATGACTGCAGAATGTTCTAAAAAGATTTTATGCAACGAAGCTGACTAATCTAGTTATTAGTCCTCAAACGTTCATTTTATCAACATTTGTAAGCATTTGAATTTAAATCTTGAAATAAACTCTTAAAACTTGGCATTTAAATGTGGCTTTATCTGAATAGATCATACCAATAAAACAGACAAGAATTGAAAAACACAGCATGCAAACACACATACACACACACACACACACACACACACACACACACACACACACACACACACACAAATAGTACAAAAAACATACACACAAAAATAGTATAGAGTAAAATGTTTTATCTACATTCTATTTTATCTACATTCTATACCACATAATGTAATGGAAAAGTAATATAAATAATAGTACAGAAAAGCAATAAAATATTGCTGGTTTATCTGAATAGGTTACACCAAAATAAACTGAAATGGAAAAATAATAATATAAAAAATTATGCAGACTATGCAAAGTATGCACATGAAACAAAAAAAAAAATAAAGTACATGTTTTAGATGCAAATACTATTTCATTTGCAAATTATAAAAAACAATATTATACAAAGATTTCATGCAATTAACCTAGCAATTCTAGTGACCATTTCAAGAGTTTACTGCATTAACATTTGTAAACATAAATTGTTTTCAGTGCTACTGCGTGACCCCAACAAGAGTTTTCTGTGCAATATGCATCCACAAATTTGCATGAAAGCCGAACGCCGGCCTGTGTTTTAAACGTTGCCGTTGGGGAAGAAAGTAATTAATGGGAACTGGCCCAACGCAGCACATCCCATCAAAAGCAGACGCTCCTGCCAAGCGGTGTGTGGATCACCGTGCCAAGATCAGCTGCGCATCGGCCGCTTCATCAGCTCGGTCTGATGCACGGAGCCCCTGTCATTCGAGAACAATCAAGCATCCGCACGCGCTCAGTTAATGGGATTTTATATCAAGCAATATTGTCTCTGCATCTATCGGCCGTAAAATTTATCTCAAGGGCTTGCTTTTCTGTGTTATTTTGTTTCGCGCAGAACTCCCTCGAGCATTTTGACTCACGGTCAAAGAGGTTTTTGAATGTTTTTTTTTTGTTGTTGCTCCACGCACGGTCCATTTAGTATTGCACGCAACAAGCAGCGGATGTTAACCCCCGAATCGACGTTTGTTCAAGCAGGTATTCACTCTTCCTCGCTCCACCTCCACCAACCTCCGGGGCAGCTGCCGCATGACTATCGGAATACGTGCATAATTGGACCCGTGGAGTATTGCACACGCGTCCAGACCTCAGCATTCATCGGCCTTTCGCTCCATGCACATGCACAAGGTTTTCATGTGCAGCTCCTGACGTCGGTGCGCTTTAGAGGTAAAAGAGGGGCGGCGAGGAATAACAATTACCTGTTTCACACGAGGTCAGGGTTTCTGCATCAAAACCTCACCGCGGGCGGCTCCTGGAACACGGCCTGCTGTGTGCAGCTCCTGGAAATACGACACAACCTTGGACAGAACGAGCTGCTGTGTTTTCTTTGCGCACAGCTCTCCTTTGGGCTTTTCATCCCTTACGCTTATTTTACTCCTCGGTGTTGTTTTTCCATTACTAACTGCATAGCTGAAGCATTAAAGGGCTAGTCCTGCCCAAAGTGAAAGTTTTGTCAATAATCACTTACCCCCATGTCATTCCAAACCTGTAAAAAGCATACAATTTAAGACATTTATTTAAGAGGTTTGAGACTATCCCCGTTGACTGGCATCTCCAAAATAGCGTTAGGGTCCCGAATTGTTGAATAAAGTAGTTATTTTTGCTTTCTTTCTGGTTGAACCACTTTTGGCAGATAAAGAGCTCAGGCGACGTCCTTTATGCTTTCCCCAATCAATGAGACAGTCACAATCTTCTCAAATTTCATCCAAAATTGTGTTCTGAAAACAAACAAAGGTTTTATCTGTTTGTAAGTGATTAATGCCAGAAGTTTCACTTTGGGGTGGAGTAGCCCTTTAAGAATATCAACGCTCAAACGCTATCTGGCCACCGATTCTTATGTATTTTTACCAAGCGGCTATCCTCAAGGGGCCGAGTAGAAATTCATATGAACTGGCAACTCGTAAAATGCATACGATTTAGCAAAAACTATACAAGATTGTAAAATATACACGGCTGAAAAGGAGTATGTGAATTTGTATTTTCCAAGGTTTCAAGATTTTACAACATAATGGTAAAACCTTGACCGAATATCTGAATGTATTTATTTCCCATTGCTTTTGTATTTTGAGAAAATATTCTGACCAGTGCTAGTTGTAAATAAAGGACCTCGGGAGTCACTCGCGTGGGTGTTTGCGTGGGAGCTTTCTTTGACGCTGATTTGAAAAGCTTATGATCGAAACAGGTCGAGTGGATCACTTTCACAATCGTTTAATTCATCTCCACAAAAGCTTAATTTATTTGAATCCGGAGCTGAGCTCATAGCAAGGAGATAAATGTATCATTCTGTTAAAAGATATCCATCTTTGGAGGTCATTCGTTCATCATTTCATCATCAGAAGTACCACATTTCATATCAGGCACAAATAACCAGACGTGCAGTTTCTCTTAATGAAAGCTCCTTGTCTAAATGCACAATGCATTTGAATCAGGTAGAAACGGTTGCATAATATGTTACGATGCGATTTCTGAATATACCTGACTGTTATATATCTATATCTAGTGTGTTTGATTTGTGCGTATTTCTCTCCTGACTAGGCAAAATGACTTTTTAACTGAAGAAAGCAACATTTTCACATTTTTAAATATGCCTTCCTATTGCAATAATTTCACAAGCGATCTTCATATGTAGTAGAAACAACATAAATCGTGTTTTTAATATTATTGTTATCTTTTTCGAAGGCAGGTATCGCTGATAGCATTCTACGGATGTCTCTGTAAAACAATAAACCCAATATGATAAATGTCATCCACCTGTGCCCTTCGGCAAGTAATATACAGAAATGTCCTAGAAAGTCATCAAACACTAAATTCTAAAATAATATTCATTTCCTCTTTTTCTTTAAGCCTTCGATGAACAGGCATCACAGCAGCTGGGTCATTAGAATATTTCGCCATATTTACATATGTGTGCAGTTGAGGAGAACGAGCTACGAACACCGTATAAGTGGATGTGATTTTTTTAGGATTTTAGCGAAAAGTTGATAACGTAATTTCTCAACGGTAGCCTGCAAAACACCTTCCAAATCAGCTCTGTTTTCGTCAAGCCATTCCAGTCAGTGTATCTCAGAATCTGTACAGTGGAAGCCAGTCGTCCTGGAACAAACTCAATTAACGTGTCACTCTCGCCTCGAGGGAAGTCGATCGCCGCTCCACCTCTACCGTGATCAATCAATGTCTCTCAGAGCCCAGGAAGAGTAGTGTCTTCTCTACAGACTTCCTTCATGCGGAGAATCACTGCTTGATCTCATCTCTGGTATTTGGGTGTTCTTAAACAACCTGGGGCTAGTTGTCACAGTTTATATTGCAGTGAATATTTCTCGGGGGTTAAATTACTTTTAGGTCTGGGCATAGACAAACGTTTGAGTCTTGGCTAAAAAAAGCTGTTGAACATTTCCACCATCACTTACCACGGGAAAAAAAGATGAAACATAAGCTGACACACATGTTGTTACGATGGCAACCTGATGTTTATTTATACGCCTTGATAAGAAGATTATTTCACGACATGAACCACATTGTAAGAGTATACAAATCTTTCATACTACAGAAAATACTACAGAAATAGTTGAAATAAAACTGATCTTTTCCAAAAAATAACTGACTGTTAGAAGACTGTCTGCTTAATATCTTCTAACACTTTGCTTTGATGGGTCCACAACATACCGATTATGAGAAATTTGGCAAATATGTGTATTCTACTAACCCTAAACTTATCCTAACTTACCCCTTACTCTGAGAGTTAGTAGACATGTAGTTGCAAATTAATCAGGACTAGTTGACATGTAGTTACTAAGTAACTTATAGTTGGCAGAATGCCTAAAGTGAACTATCAAAATAAATTGCAACCAAGAAAAATTACAGCCATAAGCAATTTATGATAACATAACGACAATGTATATATGACTGTTTATAGGCATGATTTTTTTTTTGTTAGCTACGCTGTTCGTTTTCTAAAGTAAGCATTTGTTGAATATACATGTATTCATCTGGCAGATGCTTTTATCCAAACGTATATTATACAGCTTTTACAGGTTAAATAAAAATAAATTACAGTATTTTTGAAAACGTCCCCCATGCGACAGCAGACGGCCTCCCTTATATAAAGCCTGGTGGTGCTCCATGAGCTCATTCAGGTGCGGAGAGTCAGAGGAGAGAGGAGCGTCTTCTGCTCAGATTCGCGCAAAGACCGCGCTTTAAAGCAGGAATAAAGAGTTTACGCGCATGACGATCACACTCTGCACCCGTGGGATGACTTTTATGAACGCACTTGTGCAGCACATGGAATTTTATAGTAATCGTATGGGCGCGTAAAGCCGTGCCATGCAGGGGAACAGCAGCGCGTTGGCACCGGGTTTGGCGGCGTGCGGACCGGCGCTGGACGAGGGCGATGCGCTGTCGAACCGGACCGCTCTCCACAACCTGTCTCTCCGCTGCTGGCTGCAGCTGCTCTCCAAAGAATCCGCGCCGGAGCTCTACGGCGACAGCTCGAGCATGGCCATGCGCGTCGTGATCGCTCTCGTCTATCTTATCGTGTGCGCTCTGGGGCTCGTCGGGAACCTGTTGGCGCTTTACCTGCTCCAGTCTCGCCACAGACTCAAGCAGTCGTCCATCAACTGTTTCGTCATGAGTCTAGCCGTGACGGACCTGCAGTTCGTCCTGACTCTTCCGTTCTGGGCCGTGGACACCGCGTTGGACTTCAGGTGGCCGTTTGGAAAGGTCATGTGCAAGATCATCAGCTCGGTCACCACTATGAACATGTACGCGAGCGTGTTCTTCCTCACGGCCATGAGCGTTGCGCGCTACTGCTCCTTGTCCTCGTCCCTGCGGATGCAAAGTCCCAAAACGGCCTCGGCAGAGGTCAAGTGGGCCAGTTTGGGAATCTGGATCGTGTCCGTGGTGGCCACCATCCCTCACGCGGTTTACTCCACCACGGCGCAGGTGTCCGACGACGAGCTGTGCCTCGTGCGCTTCTCGGATTCCGGTAGCTGGGACCCGCAGCTGCTTCTGGGTCTGTATCAAACCCAAAAGGTGCTCCTGGGCTTCGTGATTCCGCTGGTCATCATCTGCGTTTGTTACCTGCTCCTGCTGCGCTTCGTTTTGCGGCGGCGCGTCAGCGGGATTCCCGGCTCGGAGAGCGAGAGAGGACGGCACAAGCGCCGATCCAAAGTCACCAGATCGGTCACCATCGTGGTTCTGTCGTTCTTTCTGTGCTGGCTGCCCAACCAGGCTCTGACCCTGTGGGGGGTGCTCATCAAATTCGACCTGGTGCCGTTCAGCAACGCGTTTTACAACGCGCAGGCCTACGCGTTCCCCATCACCGTGTGCCTGGCGCACACAAACAGCTGCCTGAATCCGGTGCTGTACTGTCTGATCCGCCAGGAGTACCGCACCGGCCTCAAGAAACTGCTATTTAGAGCCACTCCGTCCATCCGGAACCTGGCCAAGCTCGTGTACCGGGGGAAAAAGGTGGCGGAGGCTCCACCTGCGGTGTCCGTGGTGCAGATGGAGATCGGGATGTGACGCGTTATCCGCGAGGAAAAACTCCGTGACTCGTTTCGACTTTAAAATACATCTCTGCGTACCTCTGCGACGCGGATTGGCAAACATCAGACATCGCTGAAACAGAATTGCACTGCGCGTATAATACATGTGCATTACTAGACAAAAGTTTGGACGCACTTGGACTCAAAAACTTCAAGTTAACGGAAACATTTCTTAAGCGAGGGTAAAAAAGTCTTATGGTGAAAAAATGACTCAAAATGCAATTAATTTATGTAATGTATTTTCATTTAATGACTGAACTGAAGCAGATATTAATGTAAAAGCATTATTGCCCTTCTTTAATTCACACACTTCTATTTTATCGACTCTTTTCATAGACGTGATTGCACATTTCCACAGTTGTTATTGTAAATCATTTTTTTATTTTATTTTAAATGTAGCTTTATCATATCGCATATTGTGTCACATCAACTACAATAACTTATTTTCTGAGGGCACCAAAAATGTGGGGTTCTTTATTGTAAAACGCTGGCAACAGTTATTATGAGAAATTACAAAGTGTGTCCAAACTCTCGACTGCTAATGTGACGTGAGACAGTGATAGATTCTATCATTGTTGTTAAAACCATCCCAAACATCTCAAGCAACCGACGTCTCCATGTATACGCAGCGTTTCCAAGAGCTGAGCTTCGGGGTTGGAAATCGAGCATTTATTCTGTCTTTTTGGGAAAATATCGAATGAGCTTTGCGGACCTTCAGAGGAAAAAGCCACGAGGAGAGAAACTGTCTAAACTGTCCTTGAAACATTTGAACAGTGGAGTTTGTTTATCATCGCTGAATGAATGCTGCTGAATGCGGTCTAAACACAATCATCCACACAATGACTCTCTTTAAGGAAATTTGAAAGCGATGTGTCATTTTCAAGGAGAAATGGTTCGCTTTGCTGAACTGTATATGACTCGTTGTAAATAAAAAAAAAAGTTTCAAAACAAATCCTCGGTTTTTCCTCCATTGACAGAGTGAATAAAATTAAGGTTTGTAGTTAAAGGTATAGTCAAGTACACTAAAAGTGCGCTTTATATCACAACATCTAAATCAAATATGATTGAATAATTAGTTCCTTTCACTGGTGCAATCTTCACGTGTGCTTATTAATTGCAAACATACAATATTTGACTTTTGAACAATTTCTGCGGTCTGTGTTGATATTGCTTTGCTGTAACGTGTGTCTGATTCATATGTACTGCATGGAAATGTGTATGTGTACACAAACATCTAATATACAAGAGCATACAGTACAAATTACTGTATCCCACAATGCAAAGGAATTGACTTGCCTTTTTAAAACTGATAAACATTAAAAAACAAATATATAAAAATTTTAATGGACGGCAAACAAATAAATACATAAATAAATGGTGCCCTGAAAACAGTAACATTTCAATAAACTGGCTTTACTAAAAAATACAGCTACTGAGAAAGTAAGCACTGGATTCATTGCTTGCCTAATTTAACATAAAAAGTTAACGCAACACAGTTTTAAAAACAACTTAATTTTATTGCATGCAATCCACTTAAATTTGGGAAATGGAAGTTGGTTTAATCCACCGGCATTAAACAAATCATTTGCATTGCTGAAACCATGCTAATAATTTCCAGTTTCCAGCAAGCACTTGGAGAGTAAATCTTATAACGGTGTATTTAATTTCATGAGAAAATATTTCTTCAAAATAGCTTCTTTTGTGTTACACAGATCAAAGTAGCTCGTACCGGTTTGGAATGACAGAAAGGCCATGACGGATTTTCATTTTGGGTGAACTATTTCATTTCCGATGCCCACACATCCAATTTAAGTTCTGCCAAGGAGTTATTATTGTTATTATTTATGCATTTGCATTAGCTTGACTGGTATAAAGGTCATCTGCAGGAATGGAAATGTGATGAGGCGTTTCTGTGGCACGCTTCTCGCTTGATGAAAGCCATAGCACGTGGAATAACAATGCAGTTCTGTTCAATGGTGTCCTTTTGGAGAGAACGTTCACTGCTAAGCATGACCTCTTGACTCGCTGACTGACTCGTGAGCTGTCAGTCTTGGTTAAGTCTTTACATCTCTCCACACGTTCAAATACATTTCATCCGAGCTGCACAAACTGAGCTTATGAAGGGCTCTTCATTAATCATGCCCATCAAATGACAATAGAGCTCTTCATCCTTACATCTATTTTCAGTCACCTAGATTGCATTTAAATCACTTTTAGTTTTTACAGCTGTGACTGGAGAACACAGCGCGCATCTAACACTGAGACTCCAATGCACTTAATTTCAATGTTCAGAATGGGATTGTGAAATTAAAGCAGGTGGCATTGCTTTATTGCAGAGCTGGCAGCTGATTTATTTCCAGATTCTGTGGCGAATCTTAAATTTGCTTGCCTGTTACCTGGAGCTCTTGACTAAATTGCTTAACACTCTGCGCTGGAAAGCTTAACCTAGGCCTGCATTTTTCATGCACTTCAAAATAAAGCAGCGTAGCAAATGGACAGGCTTTGGTTTGATTCCGGTTAGACTAGAAAGCAGCACAGCTAATGTACAGTGCAATTATCTTCCAGTGCATTTTAGACATAATTGTGTATGACTGGCCTCTTTGCGGCTTTGACATCCTGAATAAGAAGCACAATTTTAACAGCTTCGTATAATATGTTATTTTCTTCAACGGTTGCCTTCTATTCTAATGGACTAGTAGAATGTTGGCCATTAAAAAAATGTTTTGCGGCCTAGTTATGCCAGTAAGTGTTATTATGATGGTTAACAGTGATGTATTTATAAGTGAATCGCTACATTATTCATTAAGAATAATTCTTAATTCACAGATTCTTTCAGGAACCAAGTGATTTCACGAGTGAACCTATAAATGCTTCACTCAACTGATTTGGTGAATATGGTGATACTTTCAGAAACTAAACAAGTGAACTAGTCAACATTTTATTTTCTAAATCCCTATTTTAAAATCCTCTTTCTCAAATCAGGCTGTTCTGAGATTCCTGACAGTTCTGTACAAGCCCCTCCCATGATAGTTGATTGACAAGACCGTCTTGCCTTAGACCCGCCCTGAGTGATCTGTCATCATGAGGTGTTTTGTTGTTGGATGTAACGATGAATATAGCAGTCATCATTTACTCCTGAGATGCTGAGGATTACCATTACTTTCACTTTGAAGGGAATGTGTTGATCCTGATCTGCCTCAATGCGTCTATGTTCAAGCAAATCATTTGTGATTTGGGAGGTTTTTATGAATCTTTGAAAATTGTCTTTCCTATTTACTATTTTCCACATCAACCTACACACCATGCATCATAACTATAAAGCAAAAAAGGTTATTAACATCTTTAAAAATGTATTAATAAAAAAAATTAATATGATTTCACTGCATAAGTATTCACACCAAATTCAATTGAATGGGTACAATTTGGAAAGGCACACGTCTTAATAAAAGGTCTAGCAGCTAATAATGCATATCAGAGCAAAAAGCATGCATCAAGGTCAAAAAGAACTGCTGAGGAATAGCTGAGAAGCAGGTTTGCGTTAAGCCACACATCTGTGGAAGAGTTCAGAAAAGAAAAGTCATGTAGTCTTTGTTAACCTTAATAAAAGAAGTTTGAAACAACCAGAATTTTTACTAAACCTTGCCTCCTGCCAAACTGCATCTGATGGAGAAGGGCTTTGGTGGTGATCAAGAACCTGATGGTCCCTCAAGTTGAGCTCCATGAGTGCTGGAGATAGAAGAAATCTACAGAAGGACAAACATCACTGCAACACTCTATCCTGTCCTCAGTTAAGACGCATGTAAACACACTTGGAATGTGCAAAAAAGCTCCTAAAGGACCCTCTGAAACTCTGAGACACGAGATTCTCCGGTCTGATGAACCTCAAGTCTAAGCATCATGTTTGAATGAACCCAGCTCTGCTCATCACCTGCAGAGTACCATCCCAAAAGTAAAGTGTGCTGGAGTCAGCCTCATGCTGTGGGGCTGTTTATCAGCGGCAGGGACTGAGAGGATCGCTCAGTGCAGTGAAATATAGAGATAGCCTTAAAGGAAACCCAGCCCAGAGCTTTCAGAAACTCAGACTGGGCAACAGGTTCACCTGCCAACAGGACAATGACCCTAAACACACAGCAAGAGTGGCTTATAGACAACTCTGTGAATGTCCTTGAGTGACCCAGACACAGCCTGTCAAATATTTTCTGAGAAACCTGAACATGCGCATCTGCCCCCATCCAACCTGACAGAGCTTGAGAGCTATAAGAGGAGAGGAATGGCAGATAACTGACAAACTGCTGATGAGCAAAGCTTGTCGCATCAAAAAAAAAAAAAAAGATGCTACAGATAAATATTTAGTGAAAATACTTTTGCGATTGAATCATTTTAGCTTTAATTGTTATTCATTTTGTAAAGATGTTAAAATGTGTTTTTTGCTGTATAGATATGGTGTATGGAGTGTAGACTGCTGTGGAAATTTTTTTTTTATTGAAAGCAGTTTAACAAGGCAGCAAGATAACAAAATGTGGGGAAAAGAAAAAAAAAAAAATGAAGGGGTATGAATACTTTTGCAAAGCACTGTATACATATAAAAAAATTGCCAATAACTTAATTTGCAGTCTTGTCATACATTTGGTGAATCGTTCATGAAGCGCTTGACGCCGCTGACAGTGACACGATGCAGTTACTCACCTCTTCTCTCACCGGACCGCCGCAAGAAAATCGCTTTCAGAAGCTGCCGAAGTGACAGATGCTGGAAAGATAAGAGAACATTTTGAGCTTGCTGGAAAAACCTTAGTGTCAGAAAGTTCAGTGCCACTGAATCCCGCTGTAATGAAGGATAATCCACCGCAATTAATCACGCTTCATCTGCTGCTCTGCTTTAGATTTGACTTACGCTATCATAAACAGAGCCTCTGTGTTAAACCAGCCATTGAAAAGTAGCGTTCCTTCTCTTCCTTACTAATAGATCCTCTCCGGTGCACGGGTGCCGTCTTAATAAGACTCAGAAGAGATGATAAAAACATCACAATAATTCATCCTGTCTGAATTAGGAGAGAATATGCACAGATCGAACATTTACATGCGAACACCAGAAAACTATAGACATAATAAAAACAAAAAAGAAATTAAAGACCAAAGAAACAATACACAACAAAACGGCTGTAACTGAAAATGCTTCCGGCTCCTCCACAGCACTGGGAAGCAGCCTTATAATTAAGAAAAAAATAGGAAAAGCGAGGTTTATTTAGGCTCAAGGGCATCACATCTTTCAGATCTTTATCTTCTCATTCCCCCGACATTCATCTCCGTTCTCAAGATCCACATCAAAAAAAAAAAAAGTCACCGAATGAAAGAACTTGTATTAATTTTGCAGCGCGACCGGGTCAGGGCAGTGTAATTTGCTCGGCATGTTACTGTCGTCGTTGTCTGTTAATTTCATAGCAGCATCGTGAGACAAACAGGAGCTTTCTCTGTCAGAGCTGAGTCACTAAAGAGAATGAAATCTCGTGTGACTGTCCTGCTTGAATAAAGGTTAAATCGAAATGAACGATGTGTTTACAGCAGGAGAGCGAGAGAGCAGAGATGATCCGCTTTGCAATTCTGAGGTGGATTTGCCATTTAAAAGTGGCCTTCATGCAAATCTGGAGAATGCAGCAGCTGTTTGTTTAAATTAAGCTGTTGTGTTTGTGTTTTTTTAAAGGTCATTGATGCTCTGCTGCCAAAATAATATATATTAAAAATAAAAAGTAAAAAACCCAAAAAAACCCATACACACATATACATACTGTATACACACACACACACACACACACACACACACATATATATATATATATATATATATATATATATATATATATATATGTGTGTGTGTGTGTGTGTGTATATATGTTTCTATAAATGGGTATATATATATATATATATATATATATGTGTGTGTGTGTGTATGTTTACATTTTTTTACTTTATTTTTTATTTTTTAATGTAAAAATATTTCATGGTAAGATAGACAAGTAATGCTCAAGTAGTTTAATTTTAGAGTGAAAGCAATTTTTTAAAATATAGTAAAATAATACTACAATAACAAAAATAATATCTATTACTATTAATATAACACATTTTAACTATCAGTTTTAAAACTAACTAAAAATAATAATAATAAAAAATTAAAAACAAAAACAAAAATTTTTTTAAATCTATTCATATATAAACCAGCATTATTTATTACTAATATTTTACTTTTATTTTACTCTTTCAGTTTTTATTTATTTTTGTTACATTGTTTTGTCATTTTAATATTACTACTTATTTTAGTTTCATTTTTATTTATTTATAGTAAAATGTTGAGAAGTTTAGCTTTTGCTATTGTAGTTTACTTTGAGGATCAATGTTTTAAAAATAAAAATGAATTGAAAATATTGCTCCGTTAATAATACGCATCAGTCTGAAAAGGGATCGTTATCACAGCACCGTCAGTTAAATAACACTTGTAATATGCAACACAAGCAAACAAGATGAAAACAAATGGCCCCACAAAGCGTGTCTCATAATTGCAGGACTCCCATGAGATGCCATCTCTCTCTACTGCTAATTAATCAGAGTTTGTGCATCAAAATGAGCTCTTAACCTTTAACATACATATAACATACTACTTATGAAAATAACATGAAGTGAATGCTCTCCAACTCTGCACTTGATATGCAGGAAATATAAAGCTGTGACTGCAAATGAGTGAGGATGACTTAAAGAGTGACATTAGCTTTGTGTGAATATACTCTGGAGCTCCGTATGATACCTGAGGAAAGCTGTTAGCATCCACATTCATCTCTATGACAGCTGCTCCTGAAAGATCAGCCACTGACAAAACATTCATTACTTGCATTTTATTTGCTGCAGAAAACCTAGTGAGTGTTTTTTTAACAATGTGCCTAGGCATATGCAAAAATAGTGATATATATATATATATATATATATATATATATATATATATATATATATATATATATATATATATATATATATATATATTATTATTATTATTATTATTATTTTTTTTTTTAAATGTTGAATGTTAAACGGTTTTTGTCATTTTTATTTAGTCTTAATTTAGTCTTTTCCCCCTTATTAGTTATTTCAGTATAAGGTTAAACTGAATTAAAAAGAAATTAAGCCTTTTGCTTTTTGCAAGTTAGTTATTTATTTTTTTATTTCAACAAAATGCAAATCTAATTTCAAGCATTAAAGCAAAAGCCTTTAGTTGAAAAAGATACATAACAGATATAAAAATGAATTGTTTTATAAATTACATATATTATTAAAGTAATTGTTTTGCATTAAACTTAAAAAACAATAAAATAACATTCAAATATGAGGTAAAAAAATTTTTTCAGACTGGACTACTTCAAATGAAGTATTGAACGCATCTGATTTGCAAAAGAGAAAATAAAATTGACTCAAAAATATACCCAGGCCATCAAATATGTAGATGAGTTTGTTTCTTTATCAGGAGAAATGTGGTGTTCCTTTACTTGCTCACTAATAGATCCTCTGCAGTGAATGGGTGCCGTCACAATGAGACTCCAAACGGCTGCTAAAACATACGCACAGATCAAGCATGCGAAAACCATTCTAAACAAAAAGTTGATGGGTTTTTAATGAAAGAGGTCAGCATCAGCTGTTTGGACTCTCATTCTGACGGCACCCATTCACTGCAAGTGATGTAATACCAAATTATAACTTGTATATGCATTACAGTAAAAAAGCGAGAAATGGCTTTAATTTTTTGTGGTAACTGACATCAGGACATAGAGCTTTACTTGTACTTCTTTAGTTTGAGCACGAACTCTATCTTTGTGTAACGGGGTGAATCGAACTTGAGCCATCGCTGTGTTTGTCTGCAAAACCACCGAGGATGACAAGCGCAAGTATAAACAGTAAACGGTGACAGGGTAAAGCTAGAGGCTATGACCAAACTGTTGATTTTCCTTCATAATTTATAGAGCATCTGTCTTCAGATGAGCCACGAGAGAATTAAGAGCCAAGGGCTGCAGAGAGCAAGACGAGAAAATAGCAATGTTCTGAAAGCATCCAGCCAAACGGTGTTTCAGTCCAGTCTGCAGAGCTGAGACGCTCGAAAAGCAACGGCAACAAGCTTTTTCCATTCCCAGTAGGCTTTGATGGCCGTCTCTGAAGACCTTGAGCTCTGGTCTGCAGTAATTGGTGGCAGAAGCTCTAACAAATCTATTGCGATCCAGAGCATAGAAATGATGACGGTCTGACACTCTCACATCAGATCGCCGCTATAATCAGCCGTATTCTATGAAAACGACATGAAGTTATTACAGTAATCAGCTGTATAACTTCAGTCACATTCACTGAAAGTGGAAAAAAATTATCAGCAGCATTTCCATCGAGTCTGTGGGCATTTCCTTCAACCCTTAGACAGCGCAATGCAATACTTAGATCAGTATAATAATAATAATAATAATAATAACAATAATGCCTTCGTAACGGAATTCATACATACGCGCAATTCTCATTAAAATTTTTTTTTAATAGTTTAATAATAGTTAAAACAAAAGAACTATTGCAATTAATTAAATAAATGTTTGAAACACCAAATTATTAATTGCGATTATACAGACTTTGTCGTTTGTTAAAATTATTGTTTAAAGATTTTGCCACAGGTTAATTTGATTATGTTCAATCCACTTAAATATCCACCTGAATTCATACAAATGTAAGTTTTACAATTGTAAATAAAATCATCGTAATATTGAAATGTTTTGTGTCGGGACCGCATGAACATTTGTTCATTTTTAGTGAAAAATTATAGAATATAAAAAACGAATTATGAAAAACGAATTATTGAAAATAATCTATAGAAAAAAAGCGAAACTACACAAAATAAATACATACTAAATATATACAATTGAATTAGAAGAAGGCTTTCTATAATTCTAAAATGTCATTTAAAACAAATATTAAATAATAATATTCTTTGTACTTTTTTTTAATGTTCCTTAAACATACTGCTAATTTTTTACTATTACTAATTTCTCTTTATTTTTAAGTAGAGAATTAAATGACCAGAAGGTACGCAGACCCTCAATAAATAAATACTCACTTTTAAAATCAAATCTAAATCCTGTCACGTTTCTTTACTCTTGTACCTTCGCACGAATTCCTCCGCAGCTCTTCACATCCCAGCGGACGTCTTCTGAACCGGTTTCACGCGGGTCACGTGACGTCGCACGCCTCTGCTCTCTCTCTGAAACCGACGCACGAAATACACAAATAATTGCTTTTAAATGCTTATCGTAATTGCTTTCCGTGACACGGGTCAGGCCGCGACCTTTCCGTCTGGCCCGGCTGGACGATAGCGATCTGGTCGGAGCAGGTAGTTTAGCTCAGCGCCGGACGTGGCTCTTGGTTGTCCGCGCAGACGTCAGATCAGATCAACGCGCCTGCGGCCACAAGCAACGCTGCCTGTGAAAACACAAAGGACAATCTCTGACAGAGAAACACCTGCGTTCTGAGCACTGATACGGATGAACAGGATATATCATGTATATATCGAGTTTGTTATAATAAAACATTCAACTGATCAAAAGAACAACAAACCAGCCTTCAAGTCATCAGACACTGACGATATTTTGTCGTTTTCGAGGTTATGAACGTCTACTTCACGCGAAGCTGAATTTTCAGCATCATTACTGCAGTCTTTGGTGTCACGTGATCATTCAGAAATCATTGTAATGTGCTGATTGCTGCTCTATAAATATGATAATCAATGTTGAGAACTGTTGAGTTGCTTGATATTTTTCAGACACCCACTGAAGAGCCAACTCAAACACAAGAAACCAAAGGGTTGGAGTCATACTCCACCTCCACACCAACAGCTATGCATAATAAATGAAAGAGAAATCTGATTTTAAAAAGCAACGGGAATTTGATCACTTACACACTCTCAAACAAGACGTTTCTAAGAGTGACTGAAGTGTCTTTTTACGAGCCCACTTGCCATTACATGTTTTAAACATGATCTTAGTCTGAACCTATAGCAATCCTAACACACTATATATTACTTGAAAGCTTTAAATTCATTTAAAATCTCTACAAATCTCCATTCATGCTCATGTCAAGTGTTCAAAACATACATTCATTCTATTTTTGGAGAAAAAAGGTTTTCAATGTAAAGAAAAAACAACAAGTTGTCCATTTTTGATGCAGGAGAACGTACATCCAGGTTCTTGCCGCATGTCTTTTATGTTTTTTGGAGGTTGAATTGAAATCTGATGCTGCCATACTACCCTTAATACTTCTAAATGTGATGTCTACGTGATAAACATTGTAATAAATATGGAAAAGCATGCTTCAGATCACTAAACCTGCCCTAATATAGTCACAGGTTTGATGGTGAAAAACACTGGTGAAACAAAATTTCACTGAAACATTTCAACCTCAAATTTGGAACACGATTTTTTCAGATTTTTCTAGTAGTTTTAGAGTGAATTATGTTTTGTAAAATATACATTTGATATAAAATGTAGATTTTTACATGTAATTTTCCATAAACTTCCACTTTACTCACCTCTACAATAATCTGCCGCATGTTTTCATTAAAAAGAGATCAACCTTAAGTCTCTGCTCCAAAGCATTTAAAATGTACACAAATTTAAGTTGGAAACGTCATGTGACTTACTTGTGACATTACTAGAAGTGAGTCTAATATGAAATGCACCCAATATTGGCATCCTGTGATGATTAAACATCAGATTAATACAAAATACATTCAGTCTCTCAAAATATTTAATTTCTGACAAACTGGCCCATTGCTCCTAATAAAGTCCGCCAAGGGATAACGGTCTAAAGGTGAATCTCATTGTATTGCGTGGTTGACTGCGTCACTGACTTGAAATCTGAATCTCCCCGAAAGTTTCGTTTCCCTCGCAGGAGCTCAAAAGGTTCCAGCCAGGTAGCTCTGGTATGTTTGTCCGTTCATCCATCAGTTTGTCCGGAGCCGCGGGACCTGCCAATTACAGATTTTATTCAAGGATGTCATGTTTCAAACCCGTGCAGAAGAAACGCCGCTACAGCGATACGGTCTGGGAAGTTTGTAGCTATGTTTCAAAGCTCAGGAGGATTTATGGAGGACTCAACTGTGTGTTATTTCAGTGTCAGCATTGTGTTCCTCCTGAAAACGCTTTGATAGACACAAATGAGACTACAGCCGTCGTAAGGCAAGAGTGCGGAGAAATATCCTGGGTTTGAGATGTTGAGATACTTGAGTAGAGATTATTATAGTCGTTTGCTCAGTAAGACAACCAGAGAATCACTGATGTCTAGGAGAAACAATCCAAATATCTACATTTCCAACTTGGAATATTGCTTAAAAATAAGATGACAAATTATATGAACACAATGGGAGACTGAAACGCACGGTCCAAGGAAATAAAATGTAATAATAAGTCTACATAAAAATACGATTTTTAATTTAAAAAATGCTTTTTAAACTAGAAGTGATAGAATATGGCATTGTGCAAATACATCAAACAGAGATTGGTTTTCAAATTCAATTGGCCCTAATGCATCTGAACGAAGGAGGTATTTTCGGCATCTGTTATAATTGGAATACGTGCCTGGTGGCCGTCTGCGGGTCGGTCTTAATTGCTAGTGTCTTCTGCTCTTCATTTACGAATACAATTTATTCAGTGTCAGTGTGGAATATTAAGCAGCCGACCAGTAGCAAAGTTCATTATTTGAATTTTTCCCAAGCCCTATGTGGATTTTGCTCAAACGTAATACAGTTTATGTTGACATATGCCATTCCTCCGATGCCGTTCTTAAAATGGAAAGAATTAGTCTCTGAATGGAATCAGACAGCGAGGGAATGTTGAGCAGAAGGTGAGCTGTGTACTGCAAGATCAATGCTCATTAAGGTCTAACGAATGAAACTGGATGTGTCAGGTGTAAAGTGAATTTATCGTAATTTACCGGGACAGTTCGTAGCGGCTGACAGTGAAGGTCTTGTTGGCTCAGCTAGTTAAAACGCTGGATTTAATAAGATAACCAGCGGTGCCAATTCTTCTGACAATATGGATGAAAAGCAAGGGGACTGTAATTGATCTTGGGAAAGCGGCACAAATATTTACAAGCGAAATTCTATTCAAAACATTTCACAAGAAACTTAAACATCAGCACTGTTTCTCCAGGTTAATAAAAAGACGATGAAGGAGAGCAAAATGTGGCTAAAGATTGTCCTCTCACGCGAGTCCACGGTTTCAGATATGAAAACTGTGCTAAAGTCATCATGCGGAGGTCTCGATATGAACTAAAGCATGTCTCTGAAACATTGTGATTGATTGAAAATGATATTTAGATGAAGGGTAAAATAAGACCCATGTGGTTCCAAGTGCATGCTTTAACAAATAAAGTCCAAGACGGCTGGCAAAGAGTAAATCCAGAAACCAGAATCTAACAAGAAAAAAATATGAACAAACTTGGAAACAGGAAATGGCTTTTCTGTCTATCTCTAGAAGAGGGATAAACAGGTTTGGAACTGCTATTTATGGCATGAGATGGTGATTGAATGCAGGTGAGCGTGATGAGTGCAATCAGGTGTGTGTGTGTGTGTGTGTGTGTGTGTGTGTGTGTGTGTGTGTGTGTGTGTGTGTGTGTGTGTGTGTGTGTGTGTGTGTGTGTGTCATCAGTGCAATGGATGATGGGAATTGAAGTCAACAGTGGTGTGGTGCAGGTGGTGAGTGAAGGGTAGTTTGTGGACCGAGTTCATGGCACCATGATTGTTATTAGAATAAAAAGTTTACAGTTTTCTGACATTAGTCTTCTTTATGTTTCAGATTTGACTCAACATTTTTCCTCCAGTTCTATGAAGGTCAAATGATCAGAGAGACTATCTACATTATTTTGTAGCTCTAGGCTCTTCAATATGACAGCTATTTGTATCCATCTTAATTTACTAAAGTAATAGACAAAGGTGATACTTAAATGAGACTAATGATACAAAAATGAAAAGGTAAACATACAAATCCTAAATTGGAATTCTTAAGTACCTTATTTATTCTCTTAAACGACAAAAAGAGCTAAATCTCTGAGTAATGCAATTCTCAGGATGAGGCATGGCTTTACAATCCAGACGTGATGCTCGAGCAAGCATCAAAGAGGAAATACTGACGTATTATACACATTGTGCGCAATGCATCAAAATCTTTTTCTAAAAGGGTGACATATATCTGTAGAAAAAAACGGATCTGTGCAAACCGCATGACGGTCTAATTAATCATGATTCGACACATTTGAAGAGGCCTCTGAAGTGGTCTTAAGTGTGCGTAGTATCTGTAGATCTGATGTTGTGTTGATATTCTGAACATTCGTGGGCCGCTAACCTCTCATGATCCGTCAGCGCAGCAGTTGTTTCCGGCGCAGCCTCTTCAGAACTGACTGACACAAATTAATGATGTGTTCCCAGAGGAAAACAAACCTGCCAGGGAAATTATTTAAGTGTTTTGGCAAATTAACGACAGATAACAGAAGCAGCATAAGCCGTTTTGTAGTGTGTTGTCGAGCGCATGGCTGGAGAATATTGTATTGCTGGTTACCATGGCGATGACCGACAGGGTATTCATCTCTTGAAGCTTAGAAAAAAAAAAGATTCTTTAAAAGGTCCTTCAGAGCAAAGCTTTCCTTTTCAAGTACTTTCAAGTGTGCTATATGATAAATAAAGATTTTGATGGATCCTTCTAGGTTGTTCACATCAGTGTTAGGGTTCTTAAACGGTATGTTAATGTCTATTAAGACCCTTGTGATTGGATTTTATTTAATACATAATAAAAAATTTTCATGAAAACTGTGGAGGATCCGAGAACTCCTAAAAATATACTGTAAACTCATGATTACAAATATTTGCGTTTTTGCTTCAACCCTAAATTAACTTCATATATATTACTACTTTTAACATGAAATAAAGATATCAGTGTTTTAATTGCAGTGTTTGAGTCACTGTAGCATGCTAGTTCTTTAGAGAAATTAGAAATTAGAGCAAGATTTAGCAGAAAATGTAAACTATTCGGTGTATATAAATCTGTTATAAAAAGGTTTATCACAGCCATTGGGTAAATTAAAGTACTTTAACAACAAATAGAAATGCAATATAGAAGCATATAAACAATAATAATAATAAATAAATAAATAAATAAATAAATAAATATATATATATATATATATATATATATATATATATATATATATATATATATATATATATATACACATACACAATATATAAATTATAACATTTCTATTTGTTGTTAAAATAATTGCTTTTATGAACATGTATATATATATATATATATATATATATATATATATATATATATATATATATATATATATATATATGACAGATAGGTAGATAGATATATGAACAAAGACATAAATAAAAAATAAAAAATGCAGGATGACAGAAGGAAAATCTGACTCAATTTTAGGTGAATCGAACACTGTTTAAACAGGTTTCTTGTGTCTGTTGTGTTTTCTCTCTAGTTACGGCTCACTGCTTCCTCTGGCAGACGAATCAATGCGAGTACGTTTCAGCTCGCTTCATCTGCTGATTCAGTGACATAATCTGGCCCACCAAGGCCCGTCCAAAACAAACCGCATTAGGTGGAATCGTTTAGCTTTCTGTCTGTTCTGTGAATCAGAGAGGGGTTACGGTCAGGCACTTCTCGTGTTTGAAGAAAGTTTTCTGTTTATTCCGCTAAACCTTTGACTTACTTCATTTAAAGACTTTCCTCCCACTGACATTTTGTCCAAGATAACATAGGCTAATCTTTTAAGACCACTGTCACAACTTACACCCACAGAACTCATAACAGCACATCCCAAGTGGGCGACGCTTCCTGTCCCTGAACACAATTTCAGAAGTTACAAACCTACATGTTTTCTACCTCGCTTCGAAAAATGCTAAGGCACATTGTCATCGTATCAATAGCAACACAAAATCTTTTTATACGGTTTCTACTCAATGAAAATGCTCTTTCAAACATTTCAGTAACCACAAAAGTTACTTCAATTAGAAGTTGGAGCCATAGACGAAAAACCATAGAAACACCATGCTGCCCAGCACTTTTTCGTACATCACATGTTATGCGCAGGAAAAAAAAAAAAACACAAAACAGTGAGATATAAACAGCTAATTTGGAATTTGGAATAAAATCTGGGATTCTGGGAATCAGGGAACTTCTGAAAATGAGTGATTTAGATTTAAACTCACAAATGCAAGTTTATAAGTTAAAAAATTTAAAAGATTTAAACTCTGAAAGAAAGAAAAAAAATAATTTCAAGACATAGATGCAAAAAAAAAAAAAAACCTGTAAAATTAAACTCTCAGCTGCAAGCTTATAAAAGGAAAATGTCCGAATTTTGAGATATACATTTTGAGATATCGCAATTGCAAAAGATAAACATTTAAAAAGTGAGGAAAAAGTCTGAATAACTATAGTTGACACTTTTGCCCTGATGTACAGTCTGGACAGGGAATCCAATCAGAGCGTATTAAACATATATGTGATATTTTGAGTCTATTTTGTCTGCACGTTTCTGTGTGAGTTTGTAGCGTTCGAGACAACTTGATAGTCCGGTAGTGCATAAAGGAAGCGTATGATGCCCAGCTTCCCTCTGTAATCATTTATAAAGCGATGCCTAGTGTTTCAAAAATTGTTGGAAAAGCAGTGTAGTCCATTTCAGCCTTTTTCTAAATGAAAAATAGTAGAGCATTCAATATCAACAGTGCATGGACTGACAAAGAGCTATAATTTAAGGGAGAAATCAAAAACGCAATCCTTCCAGACAAGCGTTTGAGATCGTTCGTCACAACAAAGCTCCAAATCACTTGATTTGCTCAGACGAGAGGCAGAAAAGTCCCGCGGTTTCACCCTACCTGTTTTCCTCTGATGGCTGCGGATGATTTGTCTGTTTTATCTGTCTGCATCCGCCCGGCAGCAGTCTGTCTTTTGTCTATTCAAGCCCAGTCACGCGGTAAACGTCTCTTTTTTTTTGCGGCTCCCAACTGTCAGGAAGATCATTCATTGATCAGCAGAGGAAAATACGTACACGCACAGTCATGAAAACACAGAGGACACGACATTACTTCCTTTTCCTACTAGAAGAGTGCAAAATTACAGAAAGAAATTACAGAAACAAGCTGACAAGAAACCGAAAACAACATGTAATTACAGCTTCTAGTTTATTTGTAAGAAAAGCATTTCACAATCTGGCAACGTGTCGGAATAAAGAACTGAAGCAAATTTAATTTAATGGCTGCTCTCTCGCGTTTATCAAACCTTCAATCGTGTCGTCATGGTGATGGCCCATATTTACAGACCTCAACATGAGTTACTGAGTTTTTATAAATATGTATGTATGCACTTCTCATTAACTCATTAGCATTTTTAGAAAGCACGATCACCTTATTTAAGGGAGATTTAAATAAAATAGAGTTTAAATTGAATATAAATTCACTGTCTTCGACTTTTTTTTCCTAAAAATTAGACAAAACAACACATAGCGCTTTAAAATGTATAAATGATCTGAGAAATGTTTCATTTTAAGAAAAAAACAGTTCAGAATACAGACATTTACCAAATATTTATCCACAATAATTATTGTGGCAAATCTGAGACATTGTTGATGTCTTTTAAAACTCTAAAAGATGCTTTTGAAAATTGGAGAAATATCTTGAAAGCTGGAAACATCATCATAACTTGCACTTCATATAATTTGATTTTGTTACTGGAGAAATACTTGCGGCATGAAGCACTTTTTTTTACAGATTCCCAATGAATACGAAGTCATACTCTGTTAAATATAATTAGTTAATTAACTCTTATTTAAGTTAAATTGGTGTCCCAGTTTACCCAAATTCACCATATATATCCTTTCAATGATTTATTTTACAGAAGTGAAAGACTTTTATGTTGACTTCGGATCTCATTTCGTGATTTTCATTTCCTGTGGGAGTACTGGGTAAACTTACACAGGAAGACAAAGTAGTGTTTGTCCTGTAGTTCCTCCTGCTGCTGACGGTCTGCGGCGATGACCTGGAGGAGCTGGCCAAGTATTGATTTTTCATCTGAGCCTTCAAGGTTCACACTCTGGGGAGAAAAGAACAAGAAAACATTTACAGACCCAATCCGGGCCACCGGAGCAGAGCCAAGGGCGACGACGGCAAAGCCCTGTCACAAGAGAAAAGAGCAAATGCATCCAATTTAGAACGACCTGTTGATAGCACAGACCTGCGTCCTGCAAAAAAAATACAAATCTGTTGAATTCTGATCGTTTTTTGCAAAAAATAAGGCCTAATATTACCTCATTTGACAATTGTTCAAAAATGCAATCAAATCTTTCCGTCGCGTACAGTTTCACAAAATGAGAAACAACAAAAGCAGTCAAACGTCAAAAGAAGCAGTCAAAAGTCCAAAGGAGGGCACAAATCAGTCATGTTCTCTCACAGGAAACATCTGGCTCATGTTTGCATTTTCTTCCGTCACGAGCCATAATTTTAACTTTGAAATCTGGATCAGGCATGAAATAACATCGTCGAAATCATTCATGCATGTGAAAATCGCCGGTTGAATTACAAATAATTGCAGGAAGAGAGGAGTCGTGTCTTTGTGGCTGTTTTTCTGGTGATTAAGGACACCTTACAAATGACTGTCGAAAGCAAAGATGCTACAAAAGGCGTCATATTGAAAAGATGTGACGTGCTTCATAACAACACTATTATTGGAAATCGGCGCGTTAAAATATATGGGATTTCATTCACTGAATACGATTCAGGGCGGCGCACTATATGCATTTGTAAGGACCGATCTGTTATTATCGCTCACCCTCGAGCCGTTTCAAACCCATGCAGATGAATTTCCATGCAGTTCACTTTCAACAGAACCAGCTGTCAATCTCCGAAAAAAAGCCTCACCACAAAAGCAGTCCACATGACTTGTGCTATATTCAGAGTCATATTGCAGCTACGCTAAAATGTAAGGCGTTATTCCTTTACAATCTTCCCCTCCAGTGAACTGTTAACTCGAAAAGCCCACGACCGGATCACAAAGTTGGCGAATTGCACTAAGCACCAGTTCAATTTTGTACCTGACTGACAGGCGGCTGCTTTTGAATGTAATGTGTCTATGCAAGATATCTGATAAACGCAATATAATGATGAAGTTATAATAAAATAATGATGTAATTTAACATACAGCTATCCGCTCCACAACATGCTAATTGATGGACTGTGGCGGTGTGGATTACTTGTAGACTTGTTTTTATCAGCTGTTTGGACTCTCATCCTGACGGCACCCATTCACTGCAGAGCATCCATTGGTGAGCAAGTGATGCAATGCTAAACAAAGTGATTGAACTATTCATTTAAGGAAATCACACCAGCAAAATGCAAACACTTGCACATGCAAGCAATATCTATTTTGCTTTTGTAATGAATAAGTGTGAATACATGTTATTATGCGTACAAAAAAAAAAAAAAACTCTGCATCTTTGCATACGCCAACAGCATTTAGTTCCAGTCGAACTTCCACATCAGTAAGTACTGTCGTTTTGTTCATGATCTGGCAACACGAAATCACGAAAATGCCCCCGAGTGTTACTGTCTAATATTACGCACTGGAAGAAAAAACGAATCACGGTTTAAGCAGAATTACAGAAAGCAAAGAAGATGAACAGATCAAGACGCTAACAAAAGACGGAGAGAGATGAATAGATAGCAAATGACTCTAAAAGAGCAGGATATGGGCTGACGGATGAGAAACAACCAAAAGAAAAGAAGGCAGAGGTGAGAGCGGCCGACTGTGACATAGAGCTCTTTCAGAAAGAACTCAGGAAATGAAAGATGGAAAAGAGAAAAAGACACGAAATACAGAGAGAGGAGGGCTTAAAATCAGATTGGATCTTACCTTTTACCAGTCTTACAATCTGTAAATGGAAAAGCGAAAGAAGAAGCCGTCAATGTCGCTATCACGTTTCCGACATTTACATCTTAATATAAAAAAACGCAAACCTTGGAAACTAAATTTGTTTTCTTTTATCACAATTATGCGTGGTTTGAGCAGACGTGTCATAAAGAGCTGGGAAAGTTCACAGGTCCCACTGATCCGCTGATAGAAGTCTGTTATATTACATTTCAAAAGATGAACGAAAACATGAAAATGTATTTCGAGTTAACATCCCTTTTGACGGTATGCATAACGAGACTTAGTGTCTGACTTGAGCACATTTCTGAGCCTGTTGTAGTTCTCTATAGATACATTTCCTTAAAGGTATAGTTCACCGGATATCCCAGAAGTCATGCAAGCGAGAAAGATGCCCTGTTTCCAGGATATGAAAGTGCTTTTTTGGTTATTCAGTCAGATGTTTTTCCAGCTGGTAATGAAGCGTTTCTAAAGCGTCTCTTCAGACCACTTGTGTTTGAATTTCGTCAAACGTCTGATTTTTATGAGCTTGAAGTGCTGCACATAAATGTTACAGCTTACGAGTGATGCAGCTGAAGATGAGAAGGGAGGACACCTGGGATTTAAATTACGAAATGACGTGACTATGCGTGTTAGAGCTAATCTTTTATATAGCATGCGAATAATCATATTCATTCTATAATTACCAGTTAAATGTGGCCCTGGCAACATTGTTACACTTGTTTTTATACGCATTGCAGAAGTTTGGAAATCAAATGCCACACGAGTGCCACGTGAAGCACCACCTACGCTAAACCTACCATGACTAAACCTAATTAAAACAGTTAGAAAAGTGAGATAAAAATGCAATTACTGAAACAACCATGCTATTTTACTTTTGTTTCTACACAGCATTCGGGCCTTTTTCAACTATGTTTCTAGAGACTCCTATCTGAACACCGCACATTGCAATTGCAATGTACCAGGTGTGCAATCGAGCAAGTTTACTATTAAAAAAGCATCGCAAAAGAAGATAAATATGTGACGCACATATTAAACAGCATAATTTAGAAATCATGTTAAAACGTGAATCGTATGTTTTGGAGTTTTGCATCAGTCATATATAATTCTGATGTGCCTAAAAACAAAAATGGCTTTCAACGTGCACGTTTTTGAAAATGAAACTGTTATTGTCTCTACGTAACCTTCAAAAACGACATAATGAGGCCATGTGCTTGTGTGTAACATGTTCAGTCTACAGTTATGTGTTTATTTACTGAACTGGCATGCAGAACACAGATCTTTTAGTCATTTTAAGTGGATCCGTCATTGGGCATGTCACGCCCTTAGATGTTTCTTCTTCTTTATTGGCTCCTGGTAAAACTTCCTGGTATATGGCTGCATTGACCTTGGACCTCATAAAACACAGCGGACCAAGACCAGCAGATCTCAAATGGGTTCTGTTTCACAATCCTCTCCAGGGTGCGGTTATTATTATCATTAGCTAAAATGATCTTTTACATGCATAAGAGTTACATGTGAAACACACGAGAGTTAGTATCGAGATAGATTTGATCTCCATGTAGCCTCCACGCTGTCGAAAGCAATTGAGATAAAACAATGTTACTCTCAATTCCCATTGGAGAACTGCCACGTGCAGCTCTAACATGTCGTGTCTATGAGACACGGTGGAAATGAGGACAAGGAATTTTCCTCAATTTTCTGCAAATCATTCTGGAGGTGACCGGTGCATAATTGCTGAGAAACTTGTTAAAGTAAATTAGACAAATCTAATCCTCCAAATCTGGAGCACAGCAAGCGGTGCTGAGAGTGCTTTATAGCTCACTGAATGTGGAACAGCAGGGAAGAACGCTACGGATCTGACAGGAAGAAAACCAGGAGCAGCGGAAAGATAATACATAGACGTCAGAACAAATTCTCCGATGTACAATTTTTCACAGCTAACATTGAACACAGCAGGTGTGTCTGTGCCATAAATATAAAACTCAAAACTGAAACCTAAAAAAAAAAAAAATATATGAACATTTAATTATTACCCTATTTGATTTTATCCCTTTACAAAAAAAGTCTAATAGTTACTTAAAAGAAGAAACAAATAACATTCCATAAAAATAAATAAATAATAATAATAAAAAAATTATATATATATATATATATATATATATATATATATATATATATATATATATATATATATATATATATATATATATATATATATATATATTTTTTATTTTTTTTTTTTTTTTTTTACTTTTAAGTAACTATTAGAATTTTTTGTAAAGGGATAAAATCAAATAGGTAATAATGAAATGTTCATACATATTATTTTACACTAGTTTATTGTGTATTTTCAGTGTCTACATCCAGTGGATGCAAATTCATAAACCTTTGAAAAACAAATATATATATCATTTTTAAACAGAAAAGAATTCGTTTTAAAGGTATTTTTATTGTCTCTTTTGAAAAGAAATATAAAATTTAAACCTATATTATTTTAACCCATCATATTTAATTTAAGTCATTATATAATAGAGATCAAATTAGAAAAACACTGAAATGCATACAGAAAATGTCACGTGCACGAAACTGAACGAAACTAAGACATAAAAAAGAAGCAAAAAGGGCATTCATCAATATAGATGCAGGGAGGCGTGCATGCTACTTCAGACGAAAACAAACCCCTGGTGTGACTGGAGAAGATTCCCCGTCCACTCCAGAGAAAGAGCAAAGCGTGGATTTCAATGAGGCAGGTGGTGCCAGAGCAGGAAAATGTGAGTTTGCAGATCAATCCTGCTCTCCAGCGGGGAGAAACTCATTCAAAGAGCTCAGATATCGACTTAAAATACCTGCTCGAGTCCCTCACTGAGCCGATCCGCTCTAATGAACAGCGGATTATACCTGAACTGCACCTTCAAAACGTCGCTGCTTTAATTTCTCTTAGAGCCTGACTGATAGCCGTTCTGAAATACTAGTCTTTTGTCAACAGGCGAGCGTTTTACATGTGAAACTCACCCACGCAATGCTATTGTGTTTGGTGCAGTTTCTCAGCGGTTAGTCACTCAGCAAAGTGAAAAAGCACACCTCTACTCAAAAATACACCATATAAGTTATACAAAAAGGTTTTAACGACAATTGAGGGAACTGCGTGTAAGGAAGAACTCTAAGAAACATGCTTAAAACAACCTGAATGCAAAATGTGGGCCTACTTTAGAAAAAAAGCCATTTTTAAGGCTACAATGCATTTTAAGATAAATGTAATGCAACTGTAATGCAATATAAAAAAAAAAATCATACTCTTGTTATTCAGAGGGCAGCTGAAAATGCTGGCATGAATATCAGTAATTAAGCACCTAGCGTGAAAGAGATGCATCATGGGAAATTAACTGTAGGCTACATTGTGGGCACGTCATTGGTGAAAGTGAAGTTCACCTGAGGATTACAGGAAGGGTATCAGTCCTATTCTTCACGAGCTGATTCACGCTGCTTTCTTCTGGAGAAAATCCGCACATGCTGAATTATTAAAACACAAGATAAGATTGTTAATAACGCAGCATCAGTGGAAACCGCAGCCGAGCGCATAGTTAGCCAGAGCTCATAAAATATAACACACGACATTCGTATCCTGAAGAAAAGGTTTCACGCTGTGGTTTGGCCCAGCGTAGACTAATGGATGGACGAGATTTAAAACGGAAGGATTTGATGAAGATTTAGCACTGGCGTACTTTAAGGACATCAGCAGTTAAGAATTTATTTTTGATTCCAGACCTGGCAAATACTATGCTGACACTACAAAGCGATTCCGAGTTAAAAATCTGCAAGGGGTTTCATTTCGAGACTTCCTCCTTTTCCCTGAACTTAATAAATGTTCTCAACTCGAAAGAGCTTAGCTCAGGGGTTTTGAGAATGAATCGAGTTTCTTTGTGAGAGGCATCTAAAGCGGTCATGAGATTTTCACAATGTTTTCTAAGGTATTTATACTGAATGTCGAACAAAGCCCCAAACATTAGACTTCAGCGTAAGTACATTGTTGCTTTATCACATCATTGCTCAAGTGAACAATCATCTCAACCGCATCGATACGCGGCGCTGTCCCTCTCTCTACGTTGCCGTCAATTAAGGTTATTAAAACTCAAGAACTGACAAAATGTCTCTTTGTCGGGTTCCTGAGTTTGAATTTAATTGGAATGACAGAAATAGGAATGACATTAGTGCCTGCCCATTTTGTTTATTGATTTTCCCCATATGGATTTAATAATAATCTGTATTAACGCGTCATAAGCCGTGGACCAAGCCAGCCAGCTGTATAATCACAATATTAAAAACTTAATAAAAAAAAAAATCAAAAATCAAACAAAAAGATGATAGTAAAACATTATGGGCAATGTGCTTTTTCACTATGAACTCAACTGTTAAAAGTCATTATATTAAAAATAAGTTGGTTGCGTATAACATTGATTAATAGGCTACTCTAATAACTCCCAACAGTCTGCCTTTCAAGTCTCTACTAAATATACTAAAATATAATATAATATAATAATATATATAATTCATTCTGCATATGGTTTAAAGACAAAAAATGGTTTTCAAGCTTCCAAAACAACAGAAGTTTAATACAGTTTTAGTTTTTCTCTGGACACTGTGAAACAAATAATGACTATAATGCATTTGGCCATAATTTAAAGAAGACACCACTTAAAATGTCATCCAGCGTAACAAGTTTATTTACTAAAAACTTGGCAGACCTTTGTCATTAACGATCTTTTGACAATAATTTTATTTTCATAAATGTTATTTGAAACATTAAGTTAGATACTTTTTATGCTTTCCATGTATATAAAACCTAAACCATCAAACGTCTTGAAAAACATCTTCAAAAGTAACAAAAACAGCAAATTTCGAATAATCTTACTCGCAAGGTATCTTGTTTGCTGCCCCGATTCGATATAAATCCAGGCGCTCTCCATTGATTTATTTCTTAAATGGCACACAGTTTGACTAATAAACCCCGTCTTGATACTGCGTCCCCTTCCTACAGAACGCCTGCCAGACTGAGTTTCTGGAACATCCCATCCTCTCCTACGATGTCAAGAGGGCCGCTGTCCCACGTCAAGGCCATCATCGGTTAATGGGCCGTTAGCTTGTCGAGCTCTCCGTCCCAGCGGTGGCAAAACCGGCATATCATGTCTGTAATGGAGCTTAAATCGTGCCCCTCTAAGACGTTTGCTGAGCGCTCACAGTCCCCTTTGGCCTCGGCTCCTCAGATTTCACTGGCCCTCTAAGCGTGGCTTTTTAAAGCTGCCCTTGCTCTTCTGGCAACTGACAGTAAAACCACCTCCAGCTAACCTTGGGCAACACGTGAATATTCAGCCGAACACCTCCACTGTATCAGCTCTTGCAGCTCGACGAGTGCCTAACCTTTCTCACCTTCAATCATCAATTTTCTAACCGCTTTAAGCTTTTTGCATAATTACAGGTAATAATGCATGCAGCTTTGAATACAAGGGAATTGGGTTCATTGTTGGTGGCATCAATTGTCATAAAGAATTACGCCCTCAGTGTGAGCAATTTAAATCCACATTACAGCATGATAAATTCATAATTGGCCACAAAGAGCAAAATTATCAGACATAAAGTGAATATTAAACATGAAATGAATCAAACGGATAATAATGAATACCTTTTGAATACTGATTATAACGGGGTGATATACTGTATATGACAGTACACGCTTACTAGAGAAACTAAAACATTTTTTTGCTACTTGGTAGGTATCACCAGTTGATAGCAAAAATAAAGAACACATGAAAAATCATGCTAATGCACATTGCATAATTTGCAATAATTAAAAATGACTCTAAACGCCAAAAAAGTCGTCAAACTGCATCCATTTTAACTTGATTGGTTCACATATGCTCTACATATAACTCTCATCAGACCTTCCCACTCCACATTTATTCTTAATAAATATATTTTAAAGCGCAGCAGCCGAAAGAAATAAAATGGGCTGCAAGTTTCCTTTCACGCTGAGGGTTTAAGGAAAGGATTGATACTGAAGATGTACCAAAATAACCCAAACCAACTCCGCAGCATCAGCAGAATAAGTCCCATTGCTAATACTTACTGACGTTCATCTAGTTGTCTTTCCCTCCAAATAGATGTCACTTCCCAGGAAGACATGTGCTGGAGGACACAGAAGAATATTATACGACGCCAAAATCGCATGCTCTATCAGATATCATTTTAATATGCTGATTTGCTGCTCAAGAAACATTTCTGATTATTATTAATGCTGAAAATATCCATATTTTTGTATTCTTTGTCAAAGAAAGAACAGCATTTATTTGAAACGGAAATATTACCGGGCTTAAATGCCTTTACTTCTCAAAAATAAGCATTAAAGCTGTTACTGAAATCGACTTTTCTGAATGACAGTGCATCGAAAGAAAGTTCCCGGACAGACTGTGACAGACGCAACTTGAACTGAACACGAGAAAAGCGACTAAAGTGGATGCCGAGACATTTTGTGGCAGACGTAAACACAACGAGTCGACAATATCTTGCGCGTCGGCCAAACAGCTGAACAGACAATTAAAGCAACTTTACTGCCGTAACGATTGTAGAGCTTTGCATATTTCAGGACAACATCGCCTAAGAAAAAAAACAAAAAACAACGCAGCCTAACCGTAATCAATATTCCTCTGTATTTCGGAGCCCAATTCCTAGAGCCCCCAGAGACCTGCCGAAGAGGTCGTTCATTTCAAAAAAGCCCAAGAGACGTATTTTCGTATTTTTACCAGTTGCTTTGTTTTGTTTTTGCTCCGCCATCTATTCGCAAATTGCAGTGAACCTTTTCAATTAAGTTTGTATTGTCCGGGGGGGGGGGCCGCGTGTCAAAGGGAGAGAGTCCCGGTGACGCAGAAGGCGGCTGTTTCGCTGTGAGATAAGGCCGCGCTCATGGCTAAAGGCAGCTTGACGACAACGAAAGCGATGCGGTTTCCAAATTGGTTTAAGGTATTCTGAGCCTCCCCGTCGCTGAGGGCGAATGACTGTGACTGCATCCGAGCCAAGGATCATGGGATATGCCAGGGAGGCGTCTGATGTGCTTTGCCCAAGCCTGTGCTGTTGATACATTTCCAGATTATTTATTTTGTGGCGTGCCGCAGCGCTCCTGGAGGCCACTTTTATGCACATTTGCCGTGTTTCTGTAATCTTATCAGCTCATTAGTTGGAACGCTGTGCTTTGACTCAAAGGCTGCATCGCATTTGTTCTAAAGTGAATGTTTATCACTTCAGCGCACATTCGGCAGCGTCGAATACTGAGGACACCGCAGTGAGTCATGCAAAATTTGTGACTTCTTTTAACCCTCCTGTTGTTTTGGGGTCAGCGCCATTTTCAAATTGCTGAAAACATTAATTGTGCGATTATTACTCCTCTGTGGTTATGAATATGCAAAGTTTCACATAAAAGTGTTTCGGAAAGGCTGTATTATTATTGTGTTATTTAATTATTTAGTTTGTCCCACGTCTCCACGGGGTTCCTGAAGTTAAAATGATTAATGTTGATGTTTATCATTACGCAAGGCAAAATAAAAGTTTACGCTAATGTTCAAGACTACTTCCTGTTCACGCGGTAAAGCGAAAAATAACATTATAAAGTATTATCAATAATAATGATAACAACAAAACATTACAATATGCAATTTAATAGTTATAGTTATAATAGGTAATAGTTTGTAATGTAAATGAAATCAGTGCGATCTTTATACCTGCTAAACAGACTGCATACAAGATTATGTATTACCGTTTTTTTCCCAGCAAAGCAGGCCTTATACATCCCGTTGATAATTTAGAAGTCTCAAATTTATGTATCTAATATGTACTGAATTAGTTAAAAGTCATAACATGCGAGATCAGCTGTTAATTTAGGTTATAATATGGAGATTTTTACATTTTTAATACGCTTTAAGCATTTGCATACCAATACAACTGAAAACAACATAAAACAATAAAAGCAAGCAAAGTCACAAAGTGTTAAAAATCAACTGGTGCAACCAATTGAAGTATGATTTCAGAAGAACAGAGACTTCATCTCTTTGTGGGAAGAGATTTGAGAAGTCACGAAGAGTTCTGCTGATGGCCATGAGAGCTCTTGACGAGGTTGTTGGGTAAGAAAGCAGGAAGGTGTTAGTATGCTGCAGAGGCTGCAGGGCGCTCGAACAGCCCGGAGGGGAGCCGAGATGTCCACATAGAGACGTGCTAGATGTGGGGGCCAGGAATGATTGGAAAATGATCCGAGCTGTCTGACTGACTGTTCAACAGCAGGCGGTCTGAGCTGCAACATAGCAATTCAGGTGTCTGCTGACAGAGAACAGTTGCCTTCCGTTAAAGCGGTTTCTACGGTGCCAATGTCTGGCACACTGTACAAGATGCTGCCTCTTGCAATAAGAATGGCATTTATTTTTATTTAAATTGGAGCGTGGTCAAGCGAAAAGCTGGTTAAAAAAATTTAATCTATAAAACTTCCTCAAGTGGAAAAAGTCCATCCTCTGTTGTCTTTCACATCAAAATACACCCATATATTTGTTCAGAATGATTTTGGCTAGTAAACCGTGACTTGATTTTATGCATATACCTTGCTTTTTCTCTGGACAGTGCAACATTATGGACTGAGGACTCTATTGTAATGATAAATCCGTTTCTTATATTTACTCTATTTAATCTTTTGGCTTTGCAAGATGTTAATTGATAAACTGGAGTGTTGTGGATTACTTGATGTTTCATCAGCTGTTTGGACACTTATTCTGACGGCACCCATTCACTGCACTTATTGCTAAAAATTCTCCAAATGTGTTCTGATTAAGAAACAAATTCTTCTACGAGTTTCATTTGGGTCACCATTTCCTTCACCAATGTTGAGCTACGAACAAAACACTGTGAAAGAAAGTTTTTGCAGTGCATTTCATATCATCCAGCTCAAGCAGCCTTCCCTGAGCCACAAGCATTGAACCACTCCGCCGTCCACTTCCGAAAAACAAATTTGTGCTTCAGTACGAAATATAACAACTCAGTATGAAGTATAATAATTTGCTTCTTGAAGAAACCGGCCGGCGTACACAATATCGATCTGCTGACAATGACAACGATTTTGATGACGCCGCTGTTGCGCTGTCTGCTCGTTTAGTCGATTTGTGTACTGGATAAATTAGGCGTCTTCTAGGACACAACATGCCCCTTTTCAAGGTCTCTGTAGGGATTTTGTCAGAGCTATTGTTGACTAAAGCCTCTGTGCTGTCAAAAGAATCTCTGCAGACTTAAGGGTTCATGCGGCGAAGGAATCCAGGCCAGCTCAGACTTTGTTCTAGGAGTTCTCAGTCCAGCTTTCATTCATCTTTGATCATAAGAGAAGCGTCCGCTGACTTCATCGGAACAGCTCTGGTCCCCGGAGCGATCAGAACACGAGCGCCGTGTTTATCCGGCTTTTCCTCTGTTGTTTTATTCGGCACATTTCTGCACGAACAGCCAAAGACACGACGGGGTTAGAGAGAGCTTTCAGCTTTTCTCTCAGAAGTGGCTGGATCACTGGAGGCCTGTCAAAACAGTCTTGATGGCACCTCGGGGACGTGTTAATAGTCTCCGCGGTAGCTGATGTACGCCTGACTTGTACTGTCCCCGCTCATCAGTCGCGGCGGTCACCGTCCGTCTTCAACACCCTCCTCGGCGGTTTAATGCGGCACTTTCAAAGACGCGTCTGGAGAATTCGTTGCATTACTCCGTTCAGTGAGATGACAGAAAAGGCCGTGTGCAGATAGCTGCTTTCTAAGGGAGCAAAATTAAACCCCTTTAGTTATTTGTGCAGGAAAAAACGTCTACCAAATGTAAATGTATTTGGAACGCTCTGAATACAACCGACTAACAATTTATTGCACGCACACTAATGTCGTCTGGAGAATTTACTGCAAAAGAGTACCTTGAGAAGAGTATGCTGTCTATGTAGGCATCATACAAGGATATAAGACAGGTTACACACACAAAAAAAGTCAGTTTTACAGTTTCAGCATCTTGTTTATATACAATGGTTGTTTTTTTTTATGAAAAAGTAGAAAAACAAAGTTACACAATGGCGCCGATTTTGGAAAATAAAAACAAAAAATAAACGTCTCGTCACTGAAGGGAAATTAGCGGCTGGAGAAGTGGACATTAATAAAGCATCACGTTACACGATTAGTACGAACAACTTAAGCTCATTTTTTTCCTTAAATTTCGAAGCTCACTAAACTCGCCTTGGGTCGTATTTCACCCCAAAAAATATAACTAGTGTATTTTTAAGACCATTTTCAAGTGGGAATGTTGCATGACGATTAAACGAATTTCCCGTATAAAAAAAAAAAATCGTAGTATTTGTTGTACTGTCTATTATAAAAAAATATTTTTTCAATTATTGTAAAAATGATTTAAGGGTGAAATATGACAGAAACATTTTGCGCAGTGAACCTTGTTTTTGCAAACCTGATTTATTCGAGGGTAGAAAAGAGCATGTGTTCATTTGACAGTGCAAAACCGTGATTCACCAAAACTTCCAGCCAGAAAAACCGCGCAGATCGGCTGACGAACAGAAATAATATCGGTCTAATTTATCCACTGACCAGCTGTAATGGTACACACTCACGACTCAATGACATCGTTTCATCTTACTTCATCTAACAGGCCTGAGTCCAGGTTTTGATGATGATGATGATGATGATGATGTAAACACAGGGCATACAGTGACCACGCTTCCTGAGATTTGTTTGATTGTGACAGGGCTCTAGGAAGAGGGCTGTTCAGTGTCTGTCTGTGGTTCAGCGTCCGTTTCCTTCACGGCAGAAGAACTTGTAGGATTTATCGAGGAGCCGTTTAAAGGATGCGACTTCCGCATTTTGATCGGTTCAGAGTCACTAAGCGCTGCCTCCTTTCCCTCTTCTTTTGACTCTTCTTCAACTTTAACATCTTTCTTGCAGTTTGTCTCGCAATCCTGCTCTTTCTTCTTTCGTTTTTTTGGGACGGCGGGTTTATTTTCCTCTATCTTCAGCTCGATCTTCACTTCCTTTTTCCAAGCTCCGAATGGGAGGATGTCCTGGTCTCCACCCGAGCTTTCACACAGCGTTGGCCCCGCCCACTCTGGAACCTCCAATCCCAGCAGCTTCATCAGCTGACCCATGACCTCGTCTACATAGCCGTGGATACGCAGGTGAGCGTGTTTGTCCTACAACAACCAAGCAGCATTGAGAGATGAAGCGAAAATACACTTAAAATTGTGTTATTTACTCAACTTATTTTCCATAAAATGAACATGCATGATGATTAACCCACACTAGAAAAAGGTGCCATTAGCAAATATGCAATCGTTTTTTACAATTCAAGCTATTATTCAGTGAATAATAAGTTTTTTTTATATTAGAATCTTTTTAATATTTATGTGACCTAACACCTAGTGTGTGATGCAACTAAAATGTTGCATAAAAACTTTTTAATGAATCAGATTTTACAAAGGAAATGTGTTAATACAATAAATTGATCAAAAGCGACATTAAAACCCATTCGCAATGATACAGAGAATATCTATTTCAAATAAATGCTTTCTAATCATTAAATATCCTGGAAAAAGAACTACGGCTTCCACAAAAATATGAAGCAGCACAACTGTTTTCAACATTGCTAATAATCTAAAATGTTTCTTGAGTAGCAAACCAACGTATTATAATAATTTCGGAAGGATCACGTGACACTAAAGATTGGAGCAATGATGCTGAAAATTCAGCTTTGATCACAGATATAAATTAGAACATATTTGAACAGAAAACGTTATTTTAAGTTGTAATAATATTACACTTTTTAACATATCTTAAAATGAAATACTGACACAGTGAGAAGTCTTAAAAACATTAAACCCACACCTTTGTCCTTGAAAATTTCAAGCCTACATTTTTAATCTGTCTGTGGGAAACACTAATTTGCTCTGAATAAACGCACACTTTAATCAATCACGGCAGAGTCAGATTACCGTCCGACATAACGAAACAGCACAAGAAATGTCAAATTCCATTTCTTTACACATTAAGCTGCTATGATACCATAAACACCCCCACCAAAAATTTGACACGTGGAATAACTCATGTTGCATGTGCGTCAGGCTTTGAATTTCATACAAGGTTTAGAAAAAAAAATAAATCCAATTTGGGAACCGAGATGTTGACAGGAAGTAGAAGCAAAGAGGTAAAGCGGTAAAAATAACCTTCGGATGAAACATGACTCAAACATGGGCATATAACGCCGCGTCTAAAATGAATAAGATTAATCCATTAGAAAACATTCCAGCCACACGACGAGATCCGAAAGGAAACGATACGAGCTCAAGAGAAAATCCAGCTCGACTCTTTGACGAAGCTGGAAAGCTTCTTCATCGAAAAATTGTTTTAATAATAAGCACGAATGGTCAGATAAGGTTTAACGCAGCTGAGGGATGCTGATCTGGGAGCGTGCTCACAATGCACATGCTGACCGCTGTTTGTGTTTAACAGCACAGTCACTTCAGTCCTCAGTCACACCATCCTTTACAAATCATTCTGATATTCTGCTTTGAGCTCAAGAAACATTTGGGATTATTATCGGCGTTGAAAGCGGTTGTGCCGTTTCGTAAAGTCACTTCTGAGCAATTTAATGTTGAAAAAATTGTCATTTGGTTTCCATAAAGTGTGTGTTGGTGAGACGTACGTGTTTGGTGGGCTGAAGGTTGACTATAACCAGCTTCCCTCCTGTGCGTTTGGTCAGAAGAGGAAGATCTCCGCTTGGTTTAATTTGAAGAGATGTTCCCAGCGTCAAGGCCAGGTCAGCTCGCCTGTGAAAAAACACAAGGAGCGTCAGCTGCTGGGGTCTGTAGTTCTTTTCTCAAAATCGGTTCACCTACAGTCATAATGCACACATAAATATCAAGCTACAGTCTGGTCCGTTCCTGCTTCATTAGCACCAATAAAAGGCTTTATTCGTGACTCTAAAACCTTCAGGTGCTCATTATACAGCAAATAAAGCATTCATCAGTAATATCTTATTGTTTCGATCCAGTTTCATTGTGATTCCATTCCTCATTGCATGGTTCCTTTGTTGATGCAAATCTGTATCATTATTATGCAAAACCTGTCAGGAACACCTGTCTCAGTCACAGTTCACCCCAAAGGCAAAAGAAAAATCAAGAAATACCACCAAAAAAAAGATGTATAAAATATTTTATAAAATATTTTTTTTTACAGTTATTTCAGCATTATTTATCTACTACCATATAATTTGTTAATACATTGAAATCGTTTTTATTTTTGTATTTTATTTTTTTAATTTTATTTTTTTAATTTTTAATTAATTTTTTGTGCTTTTTTCGTAGTTTTTATTCGTTTAATCGCTGTCATGCTTTATTTTTGTTTCAGTTTTATCAGTTTTAGAAATTAAACTAATATTTACACTGAAGATGTATTTTAATAAATAACAAAACTACTGCTTTTATGGCAAAATGACATAAAATATGCACATTGTAATAAATCTTAAATTATGAAAAGGCTGCATTTCTGTTACGTGAAATAAAGGAATAAATAAGTAAAAATAAAATGAATAGCCTGGTCATTTGAAATAAAATACATATAGGAAATGAGCAGAATGGGTCAAAATAGTTTAAAATATATATATATTTTTTTGCATTCACAAGTACGACACATTTAATGGTCACCTGCGTCATATTTATAATACTATTATTGCATCAAATTACAAAAAATGTATGGCTATTGTGAGAGTGTTTCTAATGCAGCGTCTATGGGAGGGATTGGACATGTTCGCTTCGACTGTGAGAAACCCTGAAAATGTGAAAAAGGTCCAGTGTTTAACTGTTTGCTATCCTGACACTGCAGAAAACAACAAAGAACAGCAGCTTGCAACAGTGATTGAGAAAATGCTGTAAGACATTCACAGACCTGAAAACAGCTTGCCTGAGGTCTCTTTTTAGCTTAACATCATTAACTTTAAGGACACTCTTCAAAAGAAACAGTGCAATACTTATGTTTAATTAGTTATAAGGTGCTAATTATCCTGTACACAATCCAATGAAAATGGTCCACTAAAAGCTCCATTAATTCCCCATGAACCGCTAAGACCGGGACGAAGAACAGCTATTAAATGCATGACTAAGAGATGAGCTGAACCTCCCTTTCACCACAATATCCAAAATCAAGTACTGAATGACTGCAGCAGGCAAGAAACCTATGCAACCTTCCTTTTTAAAAAAAAAAAAAAAAAAAAACACAAGTGACCTCAGACTGTGAGAGAAAATTAAAAAAGTGAAAAAGTAAGAAACTTCAATCATCTAAGTCTGAACAGGAGTTTGATTGGTTTTCGGGTCTCATGTGCTCGTGGGAAACTTATCAGCAATCTCAGCGTGCCGTGTATCCACTGTAAAATCCTACGTGCTTAGACAAGCTTTTACCTAAAACGCATTTAAAAGACATATCTGCAAACCTGCTTAATGAATTTTAATGAAAAAGTTTCATAAAAAATGTAGCATTCCGTCACTTGCTCACCAATAGATCCTCTGCAGTGAATGGGTGCCGTCAGAATGAGAGTCCGAACAGCTGATAAAAAAAAAAAAATGCCTGTGAATTTAGAGTTTGTTTTGGTGATTTCATTTAGTTTTTCCCGAAATGGCTTAGTGCACCTTTAAGGCATCTTTAAATTCAAACTGTTGCTTCTACGCTTCTATTCATAATATTGCTTTGTTGTCTCATCTGAAGCGGATGTAAACAATTTTTTTTTCTCCTTTTTTGCACGAGTAAGTGTGATTATGGACTTAGAATCAAACTCATCTCCATCTTGAATAGCCTGAGGGTGAGGTTTAATTTAGGAGTAAACTACTTTTAAAAACACGTCCAACGTAAACTAGGAAACGGTTATATTACAGAAAGACGCATGCGACTCTCTAGTACCGTGTCCTAAATTAAATTTCTGACAGGCTGAACAAGTGATCAAACGTATTCTATTCACTAAAATTACTGGAGGGACTCGGTTTGTAACTGTTGTGGATTACAAAAGACAGAAAAACCCCACACTGGAGCTTTTTCTATTTCCAAGGTCACATTTCTTTTCTTTCGAGCTCCGGTGGATTTTGAAAGCGCGTGGAAGCCCCGAGGACAGTCGCGGGTCAGATGTGCAGCAGGTGTTGTGGGATGTTTTGTATGCGTGTGCGTCTCCGAGCTGAGACTGCGTTGTGTTGGCTGTGATATGATTAAGCTGTATCTGGTGCTGTTCATACAATGATGAAGACCGAAAAAAACTCCTATATAATATTTGACCCGAAACTGAAGTGGTTAGAAATAATTAAAAAGCGCTTTGATAAACTAAACCATCAGCATGCGTCACATCAACAAGCTCGAAGGTCGAAAGCATTGTAGAGGACGTAAATCTGATATAATGATATGAAGTTAAGAATCTATCATTGCTGGAATATACAAAAACAGTTTGGCTACAGAAGAACATAATAATTCATCATAGTCTTAACCTGCAATATCACAATCTTTACTGCTCTGTATTTTCCTTTGGACTTGACTGGAATGAAACTGAAATTGTAATCATCTTTCTTGCTGTGACGATACCTGGGTAAAACAGTTTCTCCGTTCAGAACACGGTTTTAGATTTGTCAGAAACACTAGATCGTTGTTTTTAGCTAAAACAAATAATGACGCATGGATTTATCACAAATAATAAACATAATAAACGCAGTAAAATTAAGACCCATTTTCGTTTCAATGTAATTTTTAAGAATGTTTTTCGTTTTTGTTTGGAATAAACAAGTTTCAGTAATTTTGGGATTAAGTGATTTTGTCGTTTTTATTATTATTTTTTACAAATATTTGTATTAGCGCGCTCAAAAACTATTATTTTGTATGCAATTAATTATTTACCATTTTCTATACAGATCTGATTTTTTTTATTAATATGTTCGTTTTATTTCAAATATATATATATAAAAAAATTGTTATACCTTTTTAACTATAATACCCCAGCAATCAACTGGTCTAAAGGTATGCCTAAAAAATATACATTATAAAAAGCTAGTAACTGCCTTTCTTAAACTGACTTGTCAATCATCTAATTTTAGAACTGTAATTGCTACTATGAGCACAATTCTTGATTGCCTATCTAATGGCCTTTTCACTGTAAAGTTGAGCACACCTTCTCATTCCCGGTATTTCTCTTACTTACCGACATGCTTCATCAGCTCTATTCAGGTCTCTGTCAGGCAGTGAGTCCTCCCAGTCCAATATAGTGCTGATCAGCTTTCCTCTGCAGAGAAACACAAACAGGTGATGAGACAGGCACAGAAATCCGGTGGCACTTGCTATTTTTATCATGTTTTATGTACAGATACATCAGTCAGATGTCTTTGTGCTATTAATCTTTTGGTGAAGAAAAAAAAACAAAAAAACAGTTCATCAATGTCGATATCAATTACCTGTTTTCCAACTATTTGATGTAGTAAAATAACTAAAATAAAATGTAGTAAAAGCTATAGGCATTAAAAAAAACTAATACAAACAACAAAAATGCAACAAAAAGAATGCAACTTTTAGAAAAATTAAAATAAAAAGGGGAAATATAAAAATGTGTATCAAGCAAGATATTAATTAAAACACTGGTGATGTCAGAAAAGTATGTCCAAAAAATATACTGTGTATTCCACAAAATACGTCTTGTCCTTTCTTTTTAAATTGTTGTTGATTCTTGAGAGAAAAACTATATTCTCAAAACACAAGCAAATAAGTTCTTGAAGGTTCAAGCCTCCAGCTTGAGAAAATTCTCCAAAAGGTAAGACGTTATTGAACTTACTGTGTTATGTCATATAAATTGTTGTGAATATGCATGACAATATAACACTACATTGCATATTACCATTACTAGGGATGTGATGCTAATAAAGAATAATACAAACAAAGCTTGACCATGATAATCATTGTGTTCAACTTAAGGTTTTTGCTTTAAAATTCAGTAACTTATAATTTATCATAAAAATTGCATTTTAAAATATTTGTGACTTTAGTTTTTGAAGACGTAACGCTTGCCTGCTGCAACATCAGAGGATGCTCAGGGCTGGAATATGAAGCGAAGGGGCCGGTGCCTTAGGGGCCTCAGACTGCCAGGGGCCATTAAAAGGCATTGGAAGCGCAGCCTGAGACTGCCAATAACAACTGAGAAGGTCCCTCGAAGCGAACGGTGTGAGCTGACCGCTGGGGCTCCTGAGGGCCCTCAGCGCATACAGACACCGACAGCTCTAACTAAAAATGTCAGTCAGCTAATATTAGCCAATGAAAAAACAGATAAAACTTTTAGGAAGAGATGTGTGACACTACATGTGTACATTTTTTATAATAATAAATTGTGTGTGTGTGTGTGTGTGTGTGCGTGTCCGAGGCATGAATTTCTGGCTCCCAACATCATGGAAAATCACGACGGACCGGTTATGGTCCATTCCTCTAAAGTGGCGCAATCACCTGCAAGATCGGAGTCCTCTTGAGCGTGTGACATCGCAGTAGCGTCCGGTCGGCTTCAGACCCATCACTCCAATTACAGTGTCCCGAACATATTGCCTGAAACAGCCCAGGGCACAAGTGCTTATCTGTGACAGTTGGCAGTACATACACATGATCCGTTGCCATGATCGATAGCTCAGCGTTCTCACAGGCTTTATCTGTTAGACACAGAGCTATGATGCACATACACAATCAATGCCGCACAAGCTCAATGTCAAACGTGCAGTGTGCACTAGAAAAGTAAACCCTAATCAATGCTTGTGGAGAGTGTAAATTCATCATAGACTTTTTCTGTAAACAGATTTTTATTTATTTACCCATGTTTCGGGGCTAGAACTGGTGGGATTAGATTTTGTGCTGGATTCGATTTTAAATCAGAATTTGACTGCAATGTTTTAAAGGTGTTCAAGCAGCATTAAGTGAACCTACCTAAAATGCCTTAATAGTTTATAAAATCTTTGGATGTTAAACGAATATTTAGGGTCCACAAGTTATGCTCAGTCAACACAGTCCAAGGTGTAGATGAGTTTTTTTTTCCTTCAGATTTGGAGAAGTGTATCATTCCATTACTTGCTCAGCAACGGGTGCTCTGCAGTGAATGGGTGCCGTCAGAGTGAGAGTCCTAACAGCTGATAAAAAAATATCACAAACCACAAGTGTTGTGGAGAACTTGTGGATTATTGTTAAGTCTTTATCTGCTGTTTCTCACTCTGACGGCACCCATTCACTGCAGATGATCCATTGCTGAGCAAGTGATAAATATTTTAAAAAAATATTTAAAACACAAAATTACAAAAAAATGGATTTGTTCTTTAAGTAATTTGATACTTTGCTGAAACACACTTAAGTTGAAATCTAAGTTGCTTGTCAAATAAATCATTTAAAGTCTGTCTTTTTACATCATTCTCTACTCTTGGCAACTAGCAGCACAGCAACAAGTTTAAAACAGTCCTGAATGTCTTGTACTAGTTAAACCGCATCAGAAGATGTGGTTAATCTTGCTCTTGACGCGTGCGGACAGACTTCATTACAAATGTTCAGAGATCGATTACATACTTGCCGCACTTCTCACATTCTTCAACGAACATGTTCCCATGTAGCTCCGACAATCGATCCCTAGCAGACACACAGAGAAATAAACAAACCCAATAAGAACAGAAGAACGAGTAATGAATCAAAATCAATAACAAGAGAAAAATAAGCAATTAAAGAAAGGATGAGAAAATGACGACACAGTTCTGTCAATACATGCAAACGACTGTGGGTTGTTTATATCGGTTCAAATCAACAGGATTTGGTGTACTATTAGAGTTTTATTAAGATTTTTAATTCATTTTTATATTTCCAGTTTTCTTTTGAATTAGGTCATTTCTGTTAAATATAAATATAAAATATATTTGCGTCCTTTTGTATTTAAAGTTTTATTAATTTGTGTTTTTGTCATTTTCATTAGTTTATTGTTAAATCACAGCAATATCAGTATTTTATTAACATTAATTTGTAGTTTTGTGTTTCTCTCATTTCTGTTCAATTTAATTAACTTTTAACTTCACCTAGAATAAAAATAACAATTTTTTCCTTATGAACAAACTTTAACAAGATCATTTTTTCAAGTCACTGTCTATTTTTTATTATTTAATGTTTAAGTAAGGATTTTTTTTTTCAATTAAGAGTTTTATTTAACGATAAACCTGACTTAACAAAACATTAATAAGAGAATACAATACAATAAACGAAGGCTGAGGGCTTTTAATTACGTCTGCCCAAATAAAAAGTGCAATTTATCATGTCAAAATGCTAAATTAAACATTAACAGCTTCGAGTCATTTGCCTAGAACAAGACATGCTGATTGCATTCGCTTATGGAAAGAGAAAATTAAAAGAGCTAATCAACGTGACACATCTGACATCGCATGCAGGACAGAGGTCGGAACCGTAATCAAAGCGGTACGAGAGACGTGGGAGTGGCGTGAAGCCAGCCAATCGGATCGGATGCTTTTGTGTGTAATTTCCGTCGTTACCTGGGGAAGCCGGAGCGCAGGTGGAGGCCGTCTACGTTCTGGCTGACGAGGTATTTGAGGTGTCCCGTCTTCTGCAGCTGCAGCAGGGACATGTGAGTCAGACTGGGACGGGCGTCCTCAAACGTGGTGTTAAAGTGAGGCGACTCGCCTCTCTCCTCCATCGTCCACACTCCATTAGGACCTCTGACGAACACAAACGGCACAGGGATCACAAACATGCTTTTAGGTTGAAATGTACTCTCTCTTTTGTCCTCGGTTTCAGTTAGGAGCCTTTCTGGGTCTTTTCTTGACTCTTCCATGAACCTTTGAAATATAGGGGATGATGTACTGTGAAAGCATGCTGTCAGATTCAAAAGTTAAGGGCGGAAAAAATACAATCTTTCGTTTATACAGGCAAGGGAAGTTTATTTATATGCAAAGTGCTTTAAAACAATCAAAGGAATTGAAACTTTTTAAATAATTTACTTATTTACAATGATTTAAAACAGTTAAGAATAGAAAATGACAGATATTACAATCAATTAAAGTCATATTACGCTGAAAACTGGAGTAATGATGCTAAAAAAATGCAGCTTTGCATCAATTGAAAAAAACATTTTGAATATATACATTTCAATACAATAGCTATTTTAAAATTTAATAGTCGACAATATTACTAGTGTTTTGTATTGTTTTAAAACACAAATGCAAGCTCAATGAGCAGAAGAGACTTCTTATATATATATATATATATATATATATATATATAAAAAAGTTATTTTGAACAATATACATATTACAGTAGTCAACATTTGAAGTGAAAAAACTTGGATCAAAACCTTTCATCACATATGTTCTAAAACCAAACAAAAAAAAAGAAAACAGTTCTTGTCTTTGATGATTTTTTTGTTTGATCCACTTCAAATGTTGACCGTATATACTAAACAAAGAGCACGCTGTTAGAAACAAAGCATAAAGTAATGAGTTCGAATGAAATTGAACTACAAAATGCATACTTTGTATTAAATTTAATTTGTCCATTAAATGCATATATAAATTATTCCATAATGACAGTGCATACTTGTGTTGCTTTAGGTTTGGAAATGACTATGTTAAACTATTTTTGGCGTAAGAAACCAGTAAACTTCAGGAGGAAAAAATAAATTACTATCCATTCCCACAAGCCTTCATCTCCCGTGTGCTCCTCCTCTCCCTCTGTGATTCAGTGAGCGCTGCTGAGCTGCTGGGAATCTCTGATGACAAAGACGGGGTTTTAGTTATCATGGAGAACAGCAGGAGGTCACTACGCTTTCTTATAACCGTGTGGAAGGAGTTACTAAGAGGGACGACTCAAAAGTTCACTAAAACGGGCAGATATCTTGCTCTTGTGCAGCAGGGGGATTTTGTATTAAAACACACACACACACACACACACACACACACACAAACAGCCAATTCTGCTGAAATTCTGTTTGCTTTTTCACGCTTTTCTAGTTACACACACGCAGCGGCTTTCCTTGCCCGACTTATCAAAAGTTTTGTGTTCTTACTAAACTTGGATAAGCTCTTACAAGTACTACATAAACCCCTAAATAAGTCCCATCCAGACTTTAGGCTATTGATCAAAGTCTTGTATACACAGCAGCTTATTCTGGCCAAGAATCACCCGCTTAGACAGAAAGAGGGCGTCTGCCTGACACGTCAACCGTCAAACACAGTTAGCTTTTCCTTAATGTGACATTTGGAGGCGTGCAAATCTGCAATCGGATGAAAACAAAGGTCTGCTCGCTCACTAAGCGTCTCGGATGAAACTTTTGACCGTCTTTCAAACATTCAATGTCAAAAACTTGGAACAAATGCAGCGTTTGGTTCTTCCCGAAGCAAACAGATGAGTTTGTTTCCTGGTGCACTGATATAAACCCGTGCACTGACTTTGGAAAATTGCATCAAGCCAAGCAATCAGATGGGAGCTCAACGTTTGAGAGAGCTCTTGACATCTTTTGTGTGCGATTCGCAGGCAGTCAGTAAACAGTCCGTCTAGGCCCGAGACTACGCATGTCCCAAGTAAGCTCTCCACTTATGAAATGCTGCCCACCGCATGCAGTGCAATGTGGAAAATTGAAAGGAGATTCTAGTGCGCTGCTGTTTAGATGAATATGCCTGCAGAATATTAAAACGTTCAACCGTGAAAATGTGTCAACCTGTTCCCTCGAAGCAAGACCAGAGCGAGTTGGTGAATTTTAAAACAATAGTTCAACCGTAAAGTTCTTCGCTCACACCGTGCCAAACTGTTTTTCAAAAGAAAAGATTGGATCATTTAATAGTATTTCCTGGTTAGTGAATGATGGGGGTTTTTATGCATTTGCAATGTTTTTATGCATTTTATTTCTTAATCCGCTATCTCTCTCAAATGTTTAGGGTTAGTTAATTTTTCCGAAAGAAATGAATGCTTTTATTAACCAACGCTGCATTGCAATGATCAAAAGTAGTAGTAGCAGGAAAAATAAATATGAAATTCTATTTCACATAAATGCTGTTCTTTTGATTAGCACTTATTTTAATATGCAATAATATTTCACAATATTACAGATTTACTATATTTTTGATCAAACAGATGTTTACTTTGTAGGTGTAAGTGATAAAAAGAAAAAACATAACATAACACTCTTGAACATAACGGTGCACACTAGCTATAAACGCATCTACATCTACATTTCTGAAAATGGTAGATGTTACGACAGTACATGCATTCAAACGATGCCTTTCATCAGTAGCAGTGTCCCTTGGGAACCAAACACCTTTTGCATCCCACAAAAAAAAAATCTAATTTGGTTCAGTTGACATGAAGGTGAGTAAATGGTGAAAGCACTGTCATTTTTATGTGAACTAATGCTTTAGCGTTATATGTGCCCTTAACAGTCAGAATGAATGCCTGTTCGAGAAAAGAAGCCTCAGCTCTGACAATAATCTGTCAATCAAGATTTGACAGACAGGTGTTCTTATGAAAATTTCATATGAGAGAACGCAGGAGGAAAAAATACGCAGCTGCCCATCGCATCACACACGTTTCTTCTGATAATGAGTCAGATGAGCCAGACAGAATGACAACGAGGAAAAGAAAGGAAAACCAGATGGGTGAAAGGAGGAGAACAAACGTGACCCCGGCACCCTCTAAAATGAAACCCCGTGCACGCGGTGTTAAGCAATTACGAATGACGAACAAGCAGAAGGTGAATTCAATCAAATCAACACTGAAATTCATGGAATGTTAACATTTTGTTTTACATCAAACACAAATCTTAAAGTAAAAGTAGTGTGGAAACACACACACACACACACACACACACACACACACACACAAAGCTTGAACTTGAAAATGAGACTGTAGTACTCAGGGTTATTATAAATAACTAAAACCATGAAAAAATTTTGCATTTTAATTAAGCTAGTTGACAAAGGCACAATTATTTTACTCGAACTGTATGTACTAAAATAACATAGAACTGAAATATGCAATATACAATAATAGTAAGAAAATAATATATAATATGAAAGCAATTTCATAAACAGTTATATATATATGCTCAAGTTAATTGTTAATATTGTTAGGATAACCATCATTGACACTAAAGAAAATTACTAACAAACAATCAAGCAAGCAAAAATCCAAACACATAATGACAATGAGGTCTAGAGTCCCAAACGCTTAACTAGGGATGAAAATGTCACAGTGCAATAATATCTTAATGGTTCTTAAAGCAGTTTCCAATTCGCTCAATGTGGCTCATGTAACGTGGATGTTCTTCCTGAATTACAAGCACAGAATATACTACAAAATAAACGAGATATAATATGTCAACTTCACCATCTAAGTTACACAAGTCCACTACTGATTTTAATCTGATATCTGGAGACAATAGGCCCCAAACTAGATCAATAATATTATAAAGCAAGCGGCGCTCATCTTTACATCAGCCACAACTGATCAATTAAGTGGCACGAAACGGGTTCAATACGAGATTCGATACGAGGGTGAAGCGCTACGAGCTTTGCTCAGCAATAGAATAGAATTATCGTTCATTTATTCTTTTATCATCAGACGTGTAAAAGGTTATCTGAGAGTTCTTTCCCATTAACGAATTCTCTTTTTCTTTTGATTTGGCTTTTTGATTTCAAAGCCATCATTAGAACAGAATAAAAGCATGCACCTCAGAGACCAGACAGTCAGGCTGTGTTCAGAATAGCATGAATAGTACTACCAACGTTTTTAAGTATCATTTAAATTATTAATATTTACTTAGTTTTGTAATGTGTTTTCATTTTAATGATAAAGTTTTTAATGTTTTTTGTTCCATTTTATTGTTTTTTTTTTTTAAATGTATAGCTTTTATTTAGATTAATTCCACGTAAATACATTCTAAGTAAATACATGTATTATTCTTATTCCTCTTTTACTTTCGGTAAGCTAAATTAAAATGGGAAACGTTGGCAACAAGATTAAATAAAAAGTTTAGGTTGCGATATTTTCCATGCACGGAAGGCTGCATCTGAATATATATTGTTGCGTCACATTCTTAAAAAAAAGGTAAAACTTAAAAAACAATAACACTGTTGTTTTTAATGCACTTAAAATGCTTATCTCCCTCTAGTGGCGGCTCTCTGCAGTCAGCGTGAATCTTTTAACCCGTCCTTTGATCTGAGGCCATATTAATATGGATGCTCAGGGGCTACCATCTGAACAGTTATTAACCGATGCACAAGTGGATAATAACTCTACATTAAACAAACAAACAAACAAAGCAGACACACAAATAAACACTGCAAACAAAAGCTCTATTTCTGGTTTGAAAAGCATGGTTTTGGTTATTTCCAGAGAATTAAATCCACGGGATTATCCCCGTTTCCTTCTACTGGGCTGCCAGAAGATTAGGAATGTGGGTGGAAACATAAATGCATCTCTGGCCATTGATTTTAAGAAAAATTATAGCTTTGCTGATTGCATTACACAGAAAGCATCTATAAATATTTTACTCTTTGTCCTGATGTTACACATTTAATATCAGTTGATGAAACACTACATGAAAAAAAAAAAAGTGCAATTCTCTGAAGTTGTTACGTGTATCGTGAACATAAATGAGAAAAAAAAGAGATGAGAACTAAGAAAAAAGCCACAATTTTCAGTGAATCGTTGAACATTTCACAAAGAGTTATTGTATTGTATATGACTTGCATGTAAAGCAAGCAACTGTGCTTTTCTGTCCATTTTAGTGCTTGAGAGTCTTCAACCTCTTTCATGCTTTCAAAATAGCAGTTTATAGCACCATCTACCAGAATACAGATAAACAGCAAGAGTAGTCTATACTAGCCTCCTGCGGCGTCTACCGTGAAGCCGGTTTACTCAGTTTCACTCATGTTTAGTTTTAGCAAACTCTTTTTCAAGCTCAATTTTTCGGGCTCGAGAAGGCGGGTTGATTTTGAGCGGGTTTCATTGCTGAGCAGGTTTTATTCTGGATTAGACGTCGCAAACCCGAACTGGACCAATCAGCTACGAGCAAAGTGACACAATGACACGAGTGACGCAATGAGGCCACTCCCCCCTATCTCTCACTAGAAATTAAAGCAGCTTATAGTAAATTCATTTTACAGACAAAATTGGCTGACTATTGCAGCTACTTATTACATGTATAATTTTAAGTTTAAGCCTTAAGAAAATGTAAGCTTCGTATTTAAATTAAAATGAGTTTGTTGTTCTCAGGTCGCTACAGGCCACTGATCCCATTAAAGTTAACGTTATCAAACGAAAACTCAGATACAAAAAAAATGTTGTTTGCATAATATATGTGCGTGTTCTGTCTATATGTATATATGAATTCACACATATACAGCATATATTTTGAAAATTGGGTGCACATGGTTCTCAGAATGGTCTGGCGGTCCTTGACACATCCAACACAAGTACAGGGTCTAGGGAATGCCATGATATTGTAGCCCAAACCATCACTGATCCACCCCCATGCTTCACAGTCTGGGTGGTACGCTTCTTTGGGGCTTCTTCACACCGTAACACTCCCAGATGTGGGAAAGACATTGAAGGTGGACTCATCAGAGAACAATACATGTTTCGCATTGTCCACAACCTAAGACTTTCTCTGCTGGCACCATTGAGGATTTGGCATTGGCACGAGTGACCAAAGGTTTGGCTATAGCAGCCCGGCAATGTATAGTGACTCTGGATACCGTGGCTCTTGATACGTCACAAAGACTTGCTGTCTGGGTCACCAGCAAGAACAATTTGTCCTCTTTAGAACTGATATGTCACCCATAACGTTGTGCGCATTGCAACATTTTAAGCAAAACTGTGCTTTTACTCTGCTAATTAAACCTTCACACTCTGCTTTTACTGATTGAATGTGCAATCAATGATGATTGGCTACCAGGCTGGTCAAAATTAGCCATGAAACCTCCAACACTAAATTGGCCACTACTTAAGTATTATTGTCCAACCCCTGTGTGTGTAATTTATATCAATGACACTACGAAGCTAAAGTCTGTCTGCAGTACCTGAAGTCTGGGATCCCTGAAGACGTGCTGATTCCAGCTCCTGAATGCACCACCATGTAATGTGACTCCTTGATCCACTGAGCCAGGGTCTCCACTTTAGTCTTCAGCTCCTCTGGGCCGTCAAACTCCTGCAAACGCGCACAAACCTTAGCAACTTTTCAGAAATATTTATTCTGTTCAATATCTACCCATCCTCTATAAATCGATATATTATTTATAAAGCACGTATACTTCACATAATATACAAATAAGAAAGAATACTTTATTTCCTATTGTAGATCAGTACCATAACATTTTGCCTAAAATCAATGGCGTTGCTTGGCAACCATAAACAGTCGTACATGTTATTCTCATTTAAAAACAACACTATAAAATATTCATTAACTAAATACTTATCGTAGACTCCTTCTTCGCTGTAGTACAATCAAAGTAAATACCTCATGTTTTTAATGTTATTATTAGCATATAGGTATTCAGTAACTGCATGTTAATGAATTTTGTTCCGGTTCACTTTGTAGCGAAATGAACCGTACAGTTGTCATTCCCTACACACATATGTCTAAAAAGCATTACATAAGTTATCTAGTAACAGTACATTTCGCAAAGCATAAAACGAGGCTAATGTGCACTAAATGAAGCCCATTCTAGCTAGCCGGCTAACGGCAACAAATGTAAACATTACCTCCGGGAGGCCGCAGATGCCTTTATCCGCATATGGAGAGAGTCCAGCGGCGTAATTCACCGACATGACTCACTTTTCTTTTGGCTAAACAGTAAATTCAAGTTAGCCAAAGCAAGAGTTTCTGATTTTCCGTTCAGTCGGTTTTGTGTGTTACTAGTCCTGCGTGTGACGTCAAGAACGTGCGTACTACGTGAAGTTCTGCTGCGCACATCCGCCATTACGTCACTTCGTTTACGTGCAGGTGGAGGATCAGAAACAGAAAATCTGACAATACTTACAAAAACACTGACGTTTTTTTAAATTAATTTTTATTTATTTATTTGTATTTTTACTCACGTATCTGCACAATTAGGGCGAGAGAATAAAATGTTTTCACAGACATTTGAGGGTGAAAATAAAATGTTCAGTGAAATTTGATGGAGAGGATTAAACGTGTTCAGTAAAATTTGAAAGAGAATTAAATGCTTAATGAAATTTAATGGAGAGAATGTCAGAAATGTGTTTAATGAAATTTGTTTTATAAAAATTGGTTATGATAACTTTTTACAGAAATAAACAGGTTGCCTTAATGAGGAAAAAAATATATTATAATATAACAATGTCCCAATAATATCTGCATACAATATTAAATCATGACTTTGCAATAAATATATTAACTAGTCTAGATCAATGAGATTTTTTCCTGTGTCAGTTACCCAAACGTTGTGTCCCAAACACATCTTTTAATTACATTATTGTTCATAGTTTCCTTCTCAAATGGGTAGCTAACATCCTCGGTACACTCTCAGAAATAAAGGTACAAAAGCTTAGGTACAGACATGTACCTTTTAAAAAGGTGCCACCCCAGTGACCACTTTTGTACCTTTATTTCTGAGTGTATTATGGAAATATATCATGTGTTTGGGGTGATTGTTTCAATGTATGTTAAGAAACCTCATCAAAACATTTCCAAAATTATCCGAATCTCCCTTGATTCACCCTAGGTGATGTTTTTCATCCATGCCGAGATGTCCACCGGGCAGCGGGAGACCTGTGCATCTACATTTGGGTCATCTGGGTGAAATGACAGATACAGCTACAGTGTTTCATCAGCATATCAGTGGAAAGAGGCACCAAATCCCAGAGATGTAGTGTAGGCCTATGGAGAAGACGAGGAGTCCAAGAACCGATCCTCGAGGAACCCCAGTGACCAGTGGATGCGCTTCGTTTTCTATTTCGTACCCAAAACAATGATATTTACTAGTTGTGCGATAAAGATTGTTGTAGTACATTTTACGAGAAAATACTGCTGCGAGAAAAAATGGACGTCAGCCTAGTGGAGCGGTTGGCTATTTGTCGGCAGGTGGCGCTACGGGCCCGCGTATTTGCGTCGTGACCGCGCACGGCTCTCATCTCCTCCTCCCGTCAGGTGCGGGGGGCGCGAGCGTGACATGTGTCGAATAGAAAGTGAGCGTCGCGTTTCCAGCTGAGCGCGTACTCTCTCCCGGCGCGTGTGCGTGCGTGTGTATGTTGTTATTATTATCGCGCTCTCCGCCGCGCGCAGAATGGCTAGATTCACCCAGACTGAAGCGAGGAGGCAGCAGCATCCTCAGCAGCATCCTCAGCCTGCCCACGCCAGCCTGCTCCTCTCTGGACCGGGGGCGGTACCGAGCCAGGCAGCGGCACCACTGCTCCTGATCCCGCACCAGCCCCAGTACGCGCACATCACCTTCCCCAAGCCCATGAACGGCTCAGAGCCCATCTCCATCCACCCCGACAACGGCACCATGAAAGACCAGGATGCCATCAAGCTCTTTATAGGACAGATACCGCGCAACCTGGAGGAGAAGGACCTCAAGCCTCTTTTCGAACAGTTTGGAAAGATCCACGAACTGACTGTCCTCAAGGACCGTTACACAGGCATGCACAAAGGTAACGATGCTTTTGAATGGCTGGTGAGGGCTTTGGCCACATGGGTCACCTCTTATATTATGCATTAAGTGCTAAAAATACGTTGCATTATTGTTCGCGGCTGCTTACTTCTGAACAGCAATTTTCTTCTGTTGCGCATTTATTGGTTTTTTAAGCACAGAGCGCGGTCTTATTTCGCACTCGTTGGTCTCTTCTATACCACGAACAGCGCGATTACAAGCGACTGACATCTGACAGCATGCATTGATGGAATTCAAAGCATAGAAAGATTGCTACTTTTTAAGAGTAGCATAGTCTGTTTTTCATGCAATACAATAGTGCATTGTAGTTTTGCGTTTACGCACCTGGTTAGCCTGGTTCTTATGAAATAAGACAAGTGATAAAAAAAAAACAAGTTTACACATTGGTATTTATGACTTTATGAACATAAAATTGCTTGCACTTTTGATCTTTAAACACTATGCGTACTACCCCTGTTCTTATATTTTTTACCCATCGTGCTCCGTTATGCAATATTAAACCACGCTGGTTATGATTTCTGAAACAGATTTTCATCATTGCATGCCGTAAGATGTCACATCAATCCACCTCTCAGTTTTAGGGTAGCATGCTGGTTCAATGTTTACTGAAAATATAAAATTGCACATATTCATCATGTACATCCTCTCATTTGCCTCCCTCACACTGGTCAGTATCATCAGTATTCTATCAGATGCTATTCAAACCTGCCTCCATCACTCTTTTTCGAATAATCACTTCTATTTCTCATGTGCTACATTGATGCATTGTGTTTACGTGCTGGCTCACGCTGTGTACCTGGTCAGAATTTATTTAGATTTATAACAGATAGGCATTATAAATATAAGCATCACATTTGTTCTGTTGCATGAACACAATGCTGTTTGCGTCCCACATTATATTGAACCACGCTCAGAATGATTTCCATCAGTGCACGCTGTCAGATGTCATTCAGACCCGTCTGATGTTGACAGACCTCTCTTGTTCTATTTCTCATGCGTTGTGCTTCTCTGCTTCACGACAATAGAAAAGATACTAGATGTACCGCGGTCACTCCCACTTGTGTATCATCTCATATTTTTGTGTGTGTTCTCAGAAGTAGGGCAGCCCCGCTTTGAGCGCAGATGATGCATACTAAGAGCTCCCAATGCGCGACGTGCTCTCTTCCTCACTATCTGAAATGAAACATTTGGTGTGAGGTTTCTCATTCACAGCAAAATGCGAACCTTACATTACGCGGCTACTTTTCGCTTTTGAACAAATTGCGAACCAACTAAACAGAATTTCTTCGTTTGGAATTCGAGTGCTTTATTTGAGCAAGAATGCATCATTTGCAAAATCTCAAAAAGAGAAATTTGGTTTAGCACGGATTATCGTAATAATAATAATAATAATAATAATAATAATAATAATAAAGTACAGTTTCATCAAATTGCAAAAAATAGCTCCTTTATTGGTATTGATGGTTCCATGAAGAACCTGAAGAACATCAATGGAAACCTTCCAGTGCACAAAAGCTTATTTATAGGCGAAAACAGTTCATTAGATTTTAAATTTCAGGAACAATATGTAAATAATTGTTTTTTTAAGAACTGTTTTGGATTGGTGAACCAAAAATGGTTCTTCTGTTTCATCACTACAAAATAAATCTTTCGGAAATGCATGTGGGAAGCATCTCAGATCACTTGGTTGTGGAAGAATTTGATGAGAAATGTTTGAGTTCATATTGAGATCTCTTCCAAAATTCTCCAAGAAGATTAATGGTGTCTAACTGTGACTCATTTTGCATTTAACCTCATTGTCTTGGAGAAACAAATGATGTACTAAGACAATCAAATTTTTAGTTGTTCCGTCTCTGTGGGATCCAAACCAAAACTAAATCGTATTATGCAAAATGTACAATACATATTCCTGTATAAAAAAAAAAAGCTTAGAATAATATTTATAAAAGAGCTCATATTCCTGGATTTTTCTTTAGTCTTAGGCAGGTCATTTCACTTGACTGAAGCTCTAATTTGATTTGAGAGCAGTGCTGGAGGGATGTAATACATTTCATAGGCATTTTAAAAAGACATATTCTTGCCCAGGTTTTCTGTGATTATTTAATTTATTAGTGAAAGAAAACGTAGTCCTCTAATTCATTAAAAACGTCATGTTAATTGAACTTGAAAACCCATTTAAAGCTACACACTCCTCTGTGAGTATCTACGTCCCCCTCCCTACTTCTGCTCAAAATATTCCCTCTCTCTGTCACGCTCAGAGGCACACACATGCTCACACACACACACACCGCACAAATGAATAATGGTTTATGCCCATAGGAGGGTGCGAGAGGGAGGATGAATCAGCGTAGGAGGCCTGTCACACTCACAAACGCGCTCGCGCACACACACTCGCGCTCTCTGTTGACTGCTGTCTCAGTGGGACGTTATTAGTACAGTGTTGTTAGATTATCATTTACATTGACATTAAATTACTGCTATGAAATGTGCTCTATGAGTGTGCAAGACCTGCCACAATAGGCCGTGGGTGAAATCGATGGTAAACAGCATCAGATGCACATTTCAATTACTCTTTTTCACAGCCCTGCTAAAAGTATAACATAAGCCAGCCTAATGTGGTTCACTGGCTTTAGCTGGTTTACGATGGTTTAGCCGGTCTCCCAACCTGAATGGTTGACGAGTCGAAGCGCATTACAATACAGAATGGATCGAATCAGCTTCGCGGTAATAAGCGCGAAAATACCGATCAGTTAAATCACCATTCGGCTGTAAAGCAATTTTTTGAAAGACAACAGTGTTACTATTTAGCTCAATTTCATTCATTGCTGATTCAGTAAATTCGTTATGAAGCAAACGCAGCTCTACAGAAGTCAACAGTGTGAGTAGTCAGCTCAGTTCAGTGTTGATTCAGTTTAGTTCAATAACAGTGCAAAGTTAATGAATCAAGTCAGTTGAGTGTTGATTCAATTCAGTTCACTAACAGCGTCAGTGAAAACAGGTTCGCTTTAGCTTTAAAGCATCTCAACAGAAAACAGTTGTCATTATCAAGGTCAATTTAGTTCAGTTTCGTTCTCCTCCAATCGCGTCAGTGTCAATATCAATAATATTAACGAATATTCTGTATCTTTTAAAGCTATATAAAATATCTCTAAAACCAAATGCCAAACAGACCAGACTAGTTATTCTGGTGGACTGATAGACCAACTAACCTCTTTGGGCTGTTTAAGATGATTTAGCTTTCCACCTAGGCAGCATTTTAAGGCATAATAAGCGTGAAAATCTTGTTAAAGATGGTACGTATCACTATCCATGATGCTTTAAATTGTTGCCTATAGGTATGATTATGCTGCTTCTAAGATACTTACTTTGGCTAAATTTGAAGGCGGCATCACATGTGCCCTTCAAGGCAATCTTAAAACGCACCGCAACAAACGATCCAAGGATGGCAGACCACAAAATAGGTCAGCGCGCAATTAAAAAGACATGTTTTACACCATATTTGTTTGCGTTACGCATATTTATGCTTATTGGAATGTAATTGTGTTGGCTAAGCAACACGGTAACGGCGAACTCTATCGAAATCAGCTAGTTTTTGAGAAGAGAGTAGTTTGCGCGCGCGCATCGCATTAGACAAACAGCCACGGCGGGAAACATTAATCATCACTAGCAGCGTGTTTACAGGCTTCCCTTTGACCCGCGTTCACATGCACGCGTTTAATCAGGGTTGTCAATAAATGCCTGGATCGTGCCGTGCGAGTAGGAGCGTAAAAGCTTGTTGTTCAGGCTAACGTCGGCAAAGAGAGGAGAGAGGTGAAGCATTGAGGTAATTAATGTTTAGCATGATGTCAGATTATGAAAGATGTTATAGGGGATATTGGTTTTGTGGAGAAGGGAATTGCGGGTAATGAACCTGGGGAGACGTTCAGGCCGTACCGTGAAGTATCACAGTCGCTCTGCGCCGTTCTGTTTTATAGTACACTCATTTTTACATGGAAGTGCACCTCATCTTCAAAATCTGAAGTGCATTGTTAAAAACAAAGGTTCTTCGGCGGTTGAAGTCTCTTCTTATGAAGAACAATTTTTAGCTTTGGGATTTTGAAGTTGCTATATGGTTAAAAAGTTCTTGATGTTCCATTATAGGTCCTTCAGATGTTTTTTGGACTTTTTAAAGCACCAGCACATGGTTTTCTGTAGAACTAGAGGATAAAAAGCAGTTTGGAAGACTTATAAATATCTATCTATGGAATTAGACTGTTTTTTAGTTCATTTTTAGAAGTAATCCTTTCTCTGTTATTGAGGTAACCTTATGCATTGAGCCTATGCATCTTTCAAGATATTTGAAGATCACACCATTTCCTGTGACGGTCACTTGTTTTTACTTGACTGCCACCCAAAAGGGTCATATAAACTCAACAGGACCAAATCCGTTTATTGCATTGAATATCTTGTATTATGATAACTGCTATAATGTGATGATTCTCTGATATTGTCATAAAATTTGATGCATTTAGATATGCCCAGGTACAGTTTATCTTTCATCTTGTTCATATCTGTGCCAACACCTACAGTCATAATTGATAAAAAATGGCATACGCACAATACAAAGGATTGTGAAAAACAAAATGTATCATGGTTTCCACAAACATATCAGCCCAACTAATTGCAGTATTGATAATAAGAGGAAATATTTATTGAGCTGCATATTCGAATGCTTCATAAATGCTCATGGCATTGAAAATCCCGGTCTGATATTTTAAATTACATACAGCTATTTTAAATTGCAGTATTTGACCATTTTGCTGTTTCTTAATCAATACAATGCAGCCACGGCAAGCAGAATTAAGAGACTTATTTTAATCAGTAGTGTATAGACATGTAATATTTTAATAGAACTGTATTAGCATTAACTCTCTTCCCTATGTCTATCCTTTTGAATATCAAAATATTGTGAATTTCAAGTAAATATATGTTTAATTACGTGTACAAAAGTGTGTATAAATGCGTCCTTCTCTTAAGGTGGTCCAGAGAAAAGAAGGCAGATCTTGGCTCTGAAAAATGATGTCACAATTACAATTTTAGACAGAAAAGCTATATATAAAGATAAAGTCATATAATGTAATGGCCGTTTAATGTAAGGGTAATGGAGGGTAGGAAGTCAACCGTAATTGCCTTTCATTGGCTTTCTAACATGTGTAGATAAAAAACCTGCGAGAGGTCCACATTTCCGAGCACATTATGATCTCTGTGTGGACAGTTCATTACGCTTCGAAAGAGATGCATTGGCTAATGTTTTGATTCATACGCATTTTTCCAATCGCGTCGAAGTTTTTTGGTTGGCGATAAAGCGTAGTTTCACACCACAAACAGTCTTTTTGGATTTTTGGCTCATCTGACTTTGTTCCGGTCCTAAAGCTGTTTTACGGTGAAGCCGTTCGTACGTAATGAAGTCATGTTGAGTTAAAACTCACATAAATAAGTGCCAATAGAGTCGTTTAATTCAGAAGTAACCTCGGAAAGGTTGTCCAGAAACGCTTTGGCTTCCAGTGTTTTGTGTTTGCTGGGATGAGATTTATTTTAGAAGGGAAAATGAAATTACTACAATGGAGAGATTTTAATATAATTTATAGCCCGTAATCCAGTGCGGCCTGTTTTTGGAGCGTTTGGGGGCAAACAGAGGAGATAAAGCTGTTTTTATGGAGCTACAAAAACCTTTCTTTTACTCGCTTTTTATCTCCCTATCATTCCCTCTCCTTCTCTCTCTCTCTCTCTCTTTCCTTTCACCAGCCTGTGATGAAATGTTATCAAAAGGGGATTTTAATGGAAAATGATAAGGAGATGACTATCATTTTCTGCTCCCAGAATGTATTGATCCGAGCTTGATACAACACAGATACCAAATGCGCAGAATAACGCTGCCTGAATCCAATTATCTGTCTCTATCTTGAATTAGCCGGCGTGTAATGCCGTGGTGTATAAAACTAAACGCTGCAGTTGTCGAATGAACACAACCATGACTTTGACGGCTTGTTTTTCCTAACGTTAACATGAAATGCCATTCGTGACCCATTTCACTTCAGGGAAAAAAATGAAGCAGCACAACTGTTTTCAACGTTTGGTAATCAGAAATGAGCGAGTCCTGAAGGATCGTGCGACGCTGAACACCGAAGTAATGACGCTGAAAATTCAGCTTTGCTTCACGGCAATAAATTACATTTTAAAATATATTAAAATAAAAATCAGCTATTTTGAATTGTAACAATATTTTACAGTTTAACCACTTTAACTGTATTTTGAATTTGGTTTTCCTTCAATAAAAATATTGCAGTAAAGTGATCACAATAAGATCAATGTTGTCAGTTGTTTTGCCAAGCTATAAAAATGAGAGACCCTTTTGGTGACGGTTAATAAAATTTTTAGAATATTATTTAATAGTTTTATTTAAAAAAAAAAAAAAAAAAAAAAAAAAATATATATATATATATATATATATATATATATATATATATATATATATATATATATATATATATATATATATATATATATATATATATATATATATTTACTTTTAGCTTTACATAATTTTATTTCAGTTTTAGGTTAAGTAATTTTAATGCTTCGGCTCATTAAGCATTTTTATTTTTAATGCTTTTATCTAATATTTACATCTTTTAGCTGTATTTCAATTAATGATTTTAAAGTTTTAGTTAACAACAGCAACAATCTTCACAAGACACATGAAGATATTAAACATATTGAAACATGAACATATTAAAACATGTTTTTACATTATAGTTTATTGTTGATATGTTGGTAGTTGTAATTTGATTTCATTTCAGTTTTAAGTGTAGTATTTTAAATACTATACGTCTTTACTTCTTGGAGTTAAAGTAAGTTCTTTTTTCTGATATTTATATTTTTAATCCGTTTAATGACAGCGATTTTGAAAAAATCAGTAAAATTTTACATCATAACATTAATTATAGTAATGGTAATATTATTTAATAATAATAGTTTAATTGTATTTTTTTCACTAAAATTAGCAAAGAATGATAAATACCATAACAAATGTTACGTTCTCAAAAAAAAGGTACAAAGCTGTCGCAGACGCGGTACTTTTAGGTACAAAAGCTAAAAAGGCTTGATCAGATTTACTCCTAAATAATATACTAGATACATATTAGGACTTTAATACTATATATTAGTACCTTAAGTGTATATATGGACATCTTTCGGAGGGGTGCAGCCTCAGTGACTGTTTAGTGTGGTATATTAATTAATGTTTACTAGTAGAGCTCTATATTGCAAAGCGCCGCCGCCTTTTTTATACGTCCCAGCTCAGCTTCCAATTTCAGTAGGTAATACGTCAATGCAGGATAGTAAACTGTGAATGCCAAAACAGATTCATTGGGTCTTTAAACTAGTTTTACAAGCTTCTTAATCAGTTGTGGCACGGATGAGCTGCTAATGAGATTGCGTTGATTTATAGAGAATGTAAGTTGTCTGCATGCTGTGCCAGTGTTCATGTACTATACTCATACTCCCGTTGAGCGGACACAGGTGTGCAACACAAATACATACGAGAGCCTGTGTGTGTGTGTGTGTGTGTGTTTGTGATTAGTTCTACACGAGGTGGTCCACGGACACACGGCTGCTTTCAGAGAGTTGGTCTGGGTCCATCCGAATGTGACTGGATTAATTAAGGTTTACAGGTTACGCTAGACCACTGCTCCTGTAACGACGATCATTACAAGCCAATTATACCGGAGCCGTGAAAATATCGCTGTCAGAACAATGGGCGGGAATGCGAGCAGATCCAGATCGCCCCCAAACCGCTTTAATATTCCTTTGGATTCTTTTGTCTGATCTCGGAGAGAGAGCCGGCTCCGAGGGGAAATGCTGTAGTTTTAATTCAGAAATATAATTAATTTATTTGTGTTTTAATGTTCTGGAGAGGCTGAATGGGAATGGGAAGAGGTTGAAAACAGGCCTCTTTAAGATAGTTTTAATTAACTTTGACCTTTTTTATATTATTTTTTGAAAACTTTATGATTAGCACAAAGCCTTGCGAGATAAAATGATGTTTAAATATTGAAACACACCTAATCAAGCTGATTGAGAGGCAAAATGTGAATATATATAGGGTGAATTGAGGAAATTTAGGTCAAATGTATCATTCATTTCCATGGCAAAAGTAGCTCAAATTGCTTTTTTCACCTGGACTTACCATGAGGTTGGTAAAAGATAGTACATGATTTTAAAGAAGCCATTATTCAGAGTTAACAATGTATTATTTGTGACATTTTTTGTTTATTATTAATGGTTTTTATTCAGAGTTAGAACTCTGTAGATAGGCTGCTATAGAATGCTATAAACAGAAACCATAGAGTGTGACTTCATATCCTGCTCATAATTGTTATGGGATAAATGAATCATGAGAGAGAGAGAGAGAGAGAGAGAGAGAGAGAGAGAGAGAGAGAGAGAGAGAGAGAGAGAGAGAGAGAGAGAGAGAGAGAGAGAGAGAGAGAGAGAGAGAGAGAGAGAGAGAGAGAGAGAGAGAGAGAGAGAGAGAGAGAGAGAGAGAGAGAGAGAGAGAGAGAGAGAGAGAGAGAGAGAGAGAGAGAGAGAGAGAGAGAGAGAGAGAGAGAGAGAGAGAGAGAGAGAGAGAGAGAGAGAGAGAGAGAGAGAGAGAGAGAGAGAGAGAGAGAGAGAGAGAGAGAGAGAGAGAGAGAGAGAGAGAGAGAGAGACAGAGAGAGAGAGAGAGACAGAGAGAGAGAGAGACGGGCCTGATGCCTGATCATGGTGATTGGAAATCATTTGTAGCTGCTCTTTCGGGCTGAGGTTAAAAGGCCAGGGCGACCAAAACCACTGGCGGGAGTGTCCTAACCCTGCTCCAAATCTGCCGTGTACTTTAAATGTGGCATTGCATGTGATGTCACTTTGAATAACAGCAGCTGCTAAATTACTAAACGCAATGCTAATGTTAATGTATGTTAATTCAAACATCACGCAGCAACCCAGCACACACTTGCTTCACAACAGCAACATCACTCATGTTTGCTCAGAACGTACAAATCCAGTTTACAACTCTGTTTTGTGATAAATGGCAGTGTGTGTGTGTGTGTGTTTTGTGTAAGTATCTGATTCTCTTCTCATTTTTACAGGCTGCGCGTTTCTCACCTACTGCGCTCGTGAATCAGCCATCAAAGCCCAGAATGCATTGCATGAACAGAAGACTCTACCAGGGGTATGTCTCTTTTAATCTCTCTCTGTATTTCTCTAATGGCTTTCTGTTTCATCTATTTCAGGCAGAAAAGGTCTAACCGTTGAACGCGGTTCAGTAACAGCTTCAAATGACACTGTTTTCCGCTTCTCCTTGATATGTTTGTGACACGAAATCACGATTTTATTTGTTTCTTGAAGCCCACTTTGCGTAAAATCTTTTTTGGATTTCATCCGAAAGAGCGTTGACTCGGAAATGACTTGTAAATCTCACAGTACTTACAAAGAAACAAGTAAGCGAATAATGCGCTGATAGTTTTGAATTAGCCTAATATGGAGAGCGTTGCCTTTTTCTCCGGTCACCACACTTTTGTTGTGCAAAAAAGGGCAAAGTGAATATTTTGATAAAAATCGGCTGCCTTTGTGGCCTAAAGAAGATGAGAAAGGAGTAAAATCAGTATTTTTTGGGCTAAACTATTAACGAAAGTAGCGTAAATGTCCATTTTTTTCCCTCAAATGCTCATCCCTGTAACATTTCTGTAACGTCCGGTGGTCACCGGTTCTGAGGGCAAACACATCCATCACAAGTTTGTCTGTGGCAGATGTTAGACATGTTTTATTTTATCATGCCTTCGGCTCTTTACTGTCAGTCTGCTCAAGTTCACCTCGGACAGAGGGAATTATGTTTCTCCCGCTAATTCAATGTTGCGTGCATGATGGCAGATATAGCGGATACGCTGAGATCGCTAGTGTCTTTTCCGCAGAAAACTCTTCTATCTTTTCATTTTAAAGAAATTTAAAAAAATTTGATTTGCTAAGATGTAGTTTTTTCATCAAAATGGATCACTTGCATGTGTAAGCGGATGGGTGCCGTCAGTATGAGAGTCCAAACAGCTGATAAAACACCACTATAGCACTAATCCGCTAATGTTTTCATCTTCAAACTGTTACTTCCATCTAAAACGCGTCCATGATATCACCTCATCTGATTAAAAAGTCGCGTCGGGAGAGAAATATGCACAGAAGCACAAGCCGAAACAGTCCAAACGGTACATTTGTGGAAACTTTTTAGCTTTTTTAATTCCCCGAAGAACCTTTCGGTAATGCGTCTTTAAAAAAACATGACAAAAAAAACCCACTGCAAAGAACCTTTTGTTAATGGAAAGATTCCCAGGATCGATGCTAGTAAAGGAGCTTTATTTTAAGAGTGCATGTGTGTAAATGGAGCTGTACATTCAGATGACGCGGGGTCCGTAGGGAATGCGGCGTGAGTTAATCAGAGGTGAGCTATAGGGTTTGTTTGGCTCATGTACTCGTGTTGGTCTGTCATGAGCAGACGTGTGGCTCCACATTCATACGCTCCCGTGGGGTCTATCTCTGCCGTGAGCCAGCTGCCGGAAAACACAACGCTGGAAAAGAGCCGCAGCAGATTTATGTAAAGGTTACGAACATTAACCTTGTTGGATCACACACACAGATGCAGAAAAACACGGCGCGAATGCTACCGTAGAGCACATGCACTTCTGGAAGTTATGCACAAAATCTTTTTTTTTACCCCAAAATCAAAGAAATAAGAAGTTAGTTTTTCATTAAGCTAGCTAGTGTTTTAGTATTTCAACTAGATCGAGATCGAGAGATGATTTTTCAACTTTGTTGGCATTGTCTTACCAATGAATAATGCATTTTTATATTTTGTAAAACTGTTTAAATTAAATGATTTGCTATATTAAATACATTTTTTTTTAGCTATTTGTATTTATTTATTTAATTGCTTATTTTTGGTCTCAGCATTGGCCTCAGCTATATCCTCAAAATCAAGTTTTACTTTATATAATACTCTTTATTTTTGATTATGTTTTAATAAATCTAATAAACATTAGCGCAATATAAACATTTAAAAAATTAAAGATATATACGACAATACTGTATATTATTGTATTCTTTTTTAGATATAATAACAAATGTTCTTATTTCTTAAGATGGTCTAAAAAAGTCTAAAACACGGTCTGAAAGTCTTTCTTTTTTTTTTTTTTTTTTTTTTACGACATGTAAAATGAACCCTGGGTTTGTAGAACCGGGCACCTTAAAAAGGAATGAGCTACTTTTACTCTGAGGTGTGTGTTTCTGTGTATGTGTTTGGAGTGGGGTCATTGTAAAAGAGAGCAGTAGAGCGTAATTTTAGGCTGGAGAGACTATTTCAGGAGCAGACGGGGTGTCAGTGGAATAACAGTCAGTCATGTGACACCTGAACTGGTTTAGAAACAGGAAACAGCCGTGTTTTTTGGCCGGCTGAGTTTCATTCTGCTCTGGGATTGGGACAAACGGTTCTAGTAAATGTGGTTTGCAAGATTTAGTTTGGGCTTCGTTAGTCACGCCGGGCCAGATGTTTGACAACTGGCATCATTTTACACCAAGTCCTAATCAGATGCTATGCAAGGGAAGCCATTTGGGAAGGAAATCAATGGTTTCCACAAGAATGTGAAGCAGAACAGCTGTTTCTAACATTAATAATAATAAGAAATGTTTCAAATCAGCAATTCTGATAGCTCACGTGACAATGAAAACTGGAGTAATCTGGAGTTAATCACTGGAATAAATTCTATTTTATACTATAACTGAACATAAAACAGTTCGTTTTAAACTATAATAATATTTCACAACGTTTAATGTTATCTACCTCTTAACTTGAAAATACTAAACATGGAAAAAAATCTCAACAACCCCAAACTTTAGAGCAATTGTATGTTACTAATAAAAATATACTTCACTTAATGCACGTGTATAATCAATAAAATATTCCAATTGACTGTTATTGTATTCTTCATTTTTGCTTTCGTGTAAAAAAAATCAATAGTAATGAGACAATGTCGGTTATAAATGACGTATCCCTAAAACAGAGGTCAAAGGTCAGACGAAGAAAACTAATTTTGAAGTGATTTTACTCCTGAATATGCAGTATTTAAAACATACAGTCAACAATTTTTTTTTTAAGCTGCAAAATCACAGTTACTCCAATAGAGGGTTGAAATCAATGGAAACTAAACCACCAACCACTAAGTTTGTCCTCAGATGAGTTTATTTTACCTTGTAAATGTGAATTTTTGAGTCCAGGTTCAACTAAACGCCCAGGAGCAATCGAGTTCATAGATCTAATGCCAAACGGATGAATTGAACGCGCAATCAATCACTCGGGCGTCCACTAATATTGATTAATGCGTGTTGTATTGTTATCAAGGGTGCGAGTTAAACCCTGTTGTTTAATTCACCGATTTCCCATGAAGTCAGGCGACTCAACTGAAACGTCTGAAGGAAATTTATGGTGTGCGTGTGAGCCCTTTCCTTACTTTCCTTTTATTTAAGAGCTCTATCGGGTTGTCAGAATGTATTGTTGTACTATGAGGAATTATTGCGCTCCGGTTGGTTCAGCCACAAGAACTACAATATAATTCATAACTAGGGTATTTATCAGAGAGATGTCTGGGAAGCAGGAAGAGGAGAGAGACGGAGCGCAAAAGAATATAAATAGAGGGAGCTGGAAGATGAATAGAGTAATATGTGCAGGAATACGCCGGGGCGCGTCGAGTTTAGAGGAACGGAAAGTAATGGTATACGCAAACAGGGTGACGAGGGTCATGTTGACAGCCTTAGGCATATATGTGCACTTCCCTGTGTGTGTGTGTGTGTGTGTGTGTGTGTGTGTGTGAACAGAAAGCCACAGCCGGGCCAGAGTTCCCGCATCTCCATTAAGCGTCTGTGGAAAGCGGGCATCGGGGCTCGAGAGGTCAGAGGAGGAAGATGAGAGAGACCGAGAAGCAGCGAGTCTTACACTTGTTTTGCATTCGTACAAGACATTATTGGACAGCTGGGACTG